>NC_090655.1:82157481-82454981 GCF_040937935.1 Hyperolius riggenbachi
AAAATGGGTAAAAAAAGTTTTATTGAATTGTACACACATGAGCAGTTGTACACACACTTGTACACACATATGAGCAGGTACAGTATGTCACCTGGCGGGGATCTGACACTGCAGGGTCAACACTGTACAGATACATTGTTAGCCTACAAGCTAGTGACTTGTTCTACTATGTGGGGAGGAGGGCAGCGGGACGATGGAGAGGCGCAGGTATAACGTCACAAATTGCAATTACGTGAGTGGAAAAAACAATGCCCTTGGCTTTTGCTTGGTCAAATTGATCCACCAGGCAGATCGCTGGCCAAGTGGCTAAGGAGGGTCGGGGGCTGCTGTACACATGCTGGATTCTTGGCAGAGACAGTCATTACCTGCCGTCATGGCACGGATTGAAGGATTCGGATTTGTCTCGCATCACAGCTGTCTCGGTATCGTGTCTCACAAGACACATGTCGGTACTGTGTGGAGACGGGCCCTAAGCTAAACCAGTATTTCAGACATACTGTGCCATTTGGCTACTGGCATTTCTTCTGTTGCCCAGTTTTTCCTGGAGATGGGAAAACACATGTTGACTTTCATGTGTTCAAACACAAGGTAATATTCCAGAAAGATTTACATTCTTTCTTCATGTGGAATTTTGACCCACTTCAAGGTGTTCCTGCTGCTGGTACATTTATAATAATACAAGCTAAGTGAAAGATATGAAGGAGAGTGCAGGACCTCCTGGTAATGGCTGTGGCAGGTGTGCACTAGGGAAGCAGGCAGAGAGATCTTGACACTGGATCCCCCAAGAGATGTATGAAACCATTTGATGGTCTAACCTTCAAGCATCTACAAGAGTCTGAAATAGCAATTTTGGGTGGACGTATCCTTTAATGTACACTCTCTATTCCATGAAGCCACTTGAAGCTTGAGTGGAATGTGTCTGAGGTATCAGAAAACACAGGAAGTGAATGCTGAACTTCAGGCTCACTAAGTTCCTGCACTTTGAGTGTAATTCAATAGGCTTCCATTATTAAGACCTGATGGCCTGAGCAAGTTCTAATTCATGTCAACTGCAATCTTGCCCTCTCATGGGAAGCATTAAGGGCTAAAATACCCTTTTGTTATCAGCAAAATGGAATACTGAATACGCCGCAGAGGTTTTTAGGTAGCACAAAATTCCGTCCTATGATGTGTGACTCTGTCTACTCTAAGATTGAAATACTATTTAAAGAAGCAGTTTCTTGCTAGAAGAAAAATAAAAAGCATGTAATGGCATTCTACTTTAAATATATCTCATAACAGCTTAACATAACAAGTGCTGCCTACAATTTGATTTGCTTTGTTTTTGAAATTCCATTTCCAATTTCCAACAACCACTACATCTTTGTTAGTACAAGCATCATCTTATATACTGAGAACATTTCTGGTACCCACAGACACAATATGACCAGGACACTATTAAGCGTTTAGATTAAATAAATACTTTAATTTTAAAAAAAATTAAAGCAAATAGAAATCTATAAAAAACATAATGGTGCCAACCTACAATGAACAACCGTAAGGCCCGGTTCACATTAGCGGTGGCCGTCCGGAATCGCCGTGCCGGAGCCGCACCGCTTGCAGAACGGATGGAACGGACGCACGGCATAGCAATGAAAGCCTATGCGTCCGTTCACATGCGTCCGTTCTGCCGGACCGGAGCCGGACCGGATCCGGGCCGGATCCGGACTCCGGCCTCCGTTCCAACATGCGCTATTTTTTGATCCGGCTCCTCCGGCAGCCGTATCCGGGGCGGAGCCGGACTGCACCATCCGGCCAATACAAACCAATGGGAACCGGAGAGCGCACAACACACTGGCTGAGAAATCCGGATGTTCTACCCCACTTCCTATGCGGATTGTTGCGGCGATATTGGATGGGGACACATGGGCAAGCATTTTGGAGTGGAGCAGCACAGCTGGATCCGGATCCGGAGATGTTGGCAGCATGTCGCAGGTGGAGGTGAGTGCTAAACAGCAGAGGGCCTGATTCCACAGGTCCCCCTTCTGCTGACCTCCCAGACCCCAACATTTTTTTTGTTTTTTACGTTACTTTTGCCAAACGGATCCGGATCGCATCCTGATGAACACCTGATGCAACCTGACCGGATCCGGATCGGATCCGGATCAGAACCGTACGGTTCCGATCCGGTCCGGATCCGGTCAGGTCATCCGGTCCGTTTGGCAAAAAACCGCAAGTGTGAACCGGGCCTTATATTGAACGTTCCATTGATCTGAATTTCTGAACGATTCTTTTAGTCTGATCGGATTATTATGATCATTATTTTAGTATTTATTATTATTTTAGTATTTATATAGCACTAACATCTTCCGAGTACAGAGTATATTGTTTTGTCACTTAACTGTCCCTCAGAGGGGCTTATAATCTAATCCCTACCATTGTCATATGTGTATGATGTATATATTCTGTAGTGCATGTATCGTAGTCTAGGGACAACTTTAGGACCCTAAACTACGGGCCCTAGGCTTTTAGGAAGTCAATTAACTTATCTGTATGTTTTGGGGATGTGGGAGAAAACCGGAGTGACCCGAGGAAACCCACACAGACACGAGGAGAACATACATACTCCATGAAGATAGTGCCCTGGCTAGGATTTGAACCAGGGACGCAGCGCTGAAAGACGAGAGCACTAATCACTACGCTAGCGTGCTGCCTATTGCTTATCATTTTTCTGGTGGGCCCAAAAGATTGCTTCCAATCAACAGAAGCAATCAGATGGTCGATCATTCAGGAATTGGATCATTATGCGAGTCAGGTTTCCTTTAAGGGTAGGAATACACTAGGCATAATCGCGTATGCGGTTTCCCATATATGCTATGGAAAACGCATATGCCATTCTGCCTAGTGTGTTCCTACCCTTAAGCTTGGTTCTAACTAGGTCCTCTGCCATGCTTTTTTAAATGGACTGCCAGCAAAAAATGGATCAGCCAAACGTACAACAACATATCTGTTGGGCACAACTTTTTCGGACAGTGCACTGTGTTGCCATTCATTAGATGAGTCTGAGGGCCTTGCCACAGACTACAGCACACTGCAGAGCAGTACATGGTTTCTATACAGTACGGACACAGTACTGCCTCTGCTGGATGTGTTGGGGAGTGAAATGAGCCACACTCTACAAAACCAAAGATATTCATACTGCAGTTTTGAACAGAAATATAAAATATACTTGAGAATATTCTTAGTCATTTTGCAACTTGGCCATGTTTAATTCTCAATTTCAATATATTATTTATATGCTGTGGTTCTCTTTAATGGAATTGCTTATTCTGTAATCTTTGCATCCTTACATATTTTCTTTCCACAGGGATGTGTTTTCCTTGTCAGAATCCTCTCTGTTGCCAGGCAGTTCAGGCAGACTCTCCTCCAGGCAGATGACCTTTGGAACAACAGGCTTTGGGTTAATTGGATGAAGTTGAAATGGGATGTTGTGTATGCATGCCAAAATATTACCTGCATGATGGATGGCAGAGGAAGCTGCTGGCGTGCTTAGCTACTGTAGAGAAAATCTGAAAACGTACAGTGGGATGCGAAAGTTTGGGCAACCTTTTTAATCATCATGATTTTCCTATATAATTCATTGATAAAATCATTTTATCATTCATATGATAAAAAATGTCAGTTAAATATATCATATAGGAGACACACACAGTGATATTTGAGAAGTGAAATGAAGTTTATTGGATTTACAAAAAGGTTGCAATAATTGTTTAAATCAGGGGTCTCAAACTCGCGGCCCGCGGGCCATTTGCGGCCCTTGATACAATATTTTGTGGCCCCCTGCCGGCAAAAGCTTCCTTATAGTTCGCTTCAGTGCTCCCAAGTAATCCGCCGCATCCCCGCCGCTAAACGCCCGTGGGGCAATCCGCCGGCATTTCCTGGAAGGGGCAGAGCTTTCAGCTTCAGCTCTGCCCCTCCTGACGTCAATCGCCGCCGCACGGATCGCCGCCTCTCCCAGCCCCTCTCTGTGAAGGAAGAGTGAGAGGGGCGGGCAAAGATTGACGTCAGGAGGGGCAGAGCTGAAGTTGAAAGCTCTGCCCCTTTCAGGAAATGCTGGCGGATTGCCCCTTGGGCGATTTGGGGGCTCTGCAGCCCTCGTTTTGTGGCGGGGACACGGCGGATTACTTATAATGGGAGCACTGAAGCAAACTATAAGGTAAAATAGGCAAAATAGTTCACTTCAGTGTGAATTTGATTTTGAAATAATAATCAATGCAAGGGACGGGGGGGGGGGGGGGGGGGGGCTGGAGCTGCTGATTGTGAAATCCCTTATGCGGCCCAGCCTCATCCTGACTTTTCCTCCTGCGGCCCCTAGGTAAATTGAGTTTGAGACCCCTGGTTTAAATAAAATTAGGCAGGTGCATAAATTTGGGCACTGTTGTCATTTTATTGATTCAAAGCCTTTAGAACTAATTATTGGAACTCAAATTGGCTTGATAAGCTCAGTGACCCCTGACCTACATACAGAGGTGAATCCAATTATGAGAAAGAGTATTTAAGAGGGTCAGTTGTACGTTTCCCTCCTCTTTTAATTTTCTCTGAAGAGTAGTAACATGGTGTAACGATTGGTGTCAGCACGCAGAGAGAATCTGATTATTGGTGATCTGCAGTATCACCAAGAATGCAGATATATACCTGATTATTGATGATCTGCAGAATCACCGATAATACAGATAAATTGCTAACCACTGGACACCCTTTGGTATGTGAGTGTTTGGTGCAACAGTAGTACTTTGAGTAATGCACCTGCAGAGCAGGTGATAATACACAGTAAAGAGACACGGCTCTGAGAGCACAGGAACCTTCCAGCAGCCTGAGACTCCTCAAGGGGTGATGTCAGGCTGAAGATAGGGAAGGCCAGAGAGTGAGTGACACCTGAAGGTGGATGTCACTATCTGGTCTGGAGACTATAGGCCCATACACACGTCGGATTTCCGCGAACGACGGGTCGTTTGCCCGGCGGATCACTCAAACTCACTCTTATCAAGCGAACGACAGTCTGTACACACGCCCGATTTAGCGGGCGAACGACGGAACGATGGGACATTCAAACGACCCGTCGTTCGCGGAAATCCGACGTGTGTATGGGCCTTATCTCTTAATAGGAGAGATAGCTCTCGAGGTCGGCCTCGCCAGGTCGGCAACACACTGACAGATAAGGACAAAGACAGAAGGCTGATTCGGTATCCAAGGCAAAGCAGGGTCTGGCAACGGAATATCAGATATGCGAAGTACCGAATCAGAAGACAGAGGAGTAGTCGGAAAAGCAATAAGTCATAACAGATATCAAACAATGCCTAGTCTGGGTGTGAGGTCCGTGGTCTCAGCACCCCGGAACTAGTCTGAAGAACAACACAGATGGTAATACAGTTCCCTAATCTGGGTACGAGGTCCGTGGTCTCAGCACCCTGGAACTAGTCTGAAGAATAACACAGATGGTAATACAGTTCCCTAATCTGGGTGTGAGGTCCTTGGTCTCTACACCCTGAAACTAGTCTGGAGAATAACACAGATGGTAATACAGTTCCCTAATCTGGTTGTGAGGTCCTTGGTCTCTACACCCTGGAACTAGTCTGGAGTATAACACAAAAGATAGTACAGTTCCCTAAGCTGAGTGTGAGGTCCTTGGTCTCTACACCCTGGAACTAGTCTGAGCATAAACAGAATAACAGTTCAAGTAATCTGGCTAAGTGTGAATTCCCAGGTCCATCTGGTTCAAACACACTGTAGGATCTGACTGAGGTCTGAGTGCTTCCACGTAGTGATCGCAACAGCAGACAACTTGCAACTGGCCAGCAGAAACTATATATGGAGTAGTGCTCTCCAGCACCACCCCTAATTGCTCAACCAATAGTATCCTGCTCAGGAGTCAGCTGATTGGCGTGGTCAGCTGACTCTCCCTGCCTAGTATAAGAATTCTGCCTCTCAGCGCGCGCGTATTCCTAAGCCTGTGTGCACTAACGGACCCAGCCACACCAGACACACGCTGCCGCGTGCAAACCGGCGCGCTGGACGCGGAACCAGCGGCCTGACTGTTGTTGCATGCGGCGGCTTTTCCGCGTTCTGCCCTGCCACTAGACACACGCTTCCACGTGCAAACCGCCTTCTCAGTAGCACACGCGGCGGCTTTTCCGCGATCTCTCACAGTACCCCCCCGCGAGGAGTGGACTCCGGACATCTCCTGCCCGGCTTCTCAGGATGTAAGTTATGAAACTCCTTTTTCAACTCCTCTGCGTGCATGCGACATTCTGGCACCCAAGTTCTCTCCTCAATGCCATACCCTTTCCAATGCACTAAATACTGCACAGAGTTCTGCACGAGCCGGGAGTCTAGAATCTTCTCAATTTCATATTCAGGTTGGTCATCAATCAACACAGGGGGGGGGGGGGGAGCGGAATCCACGTGCACTGCTGGCTTGAGCAAGGACACATTGAACGATCTCACACCTCGCATGCTGGTGGGGAGATCAATGGCATAAGTGACATCATTGATTTTCCTGCTCACAGGAAACGGACCCACAAATCTGGGACCTAACTTGGGAGACAGTTGCTTCAGAGCCAAATGTCGTGTTGACACCCAGACCAAGTCGCCTGGAAAGAATTCCCATTCTATGGAACGTCTTTTATCAGCCTGTTTCTTCTGACTCTGGAAAGCCCTCCTCAGATTTCTTTCTACCATTCCCCAAGTCTGCTTCAAGGACCTCTGCCAATCTTCCAGGGCTGGAAACTGAGTGGCAGCCACTGGTAAAGGGGTGAACTTAGGTGACCTTCCTGTTACCACCTGGAATGGAGAAAAACCTGAGGAGGAGCTCTTCAAGTTGTTGTGTGCAAATTCTGCAAATGGCAGGAATTTGACCCAGTCAGTTTGAACATCTGCCACATAACATCTCAGAAACTGTTCCAGAGACTGATTGGTTCTCTCGGTCTGGCCATTGGTCTGTGGGTGGTAGCCTGATGAAAAAGATAGCTCCATGTCTAACTGATGGCAGAATGCCCTCCAAAATTTTGAAACAAATTGGACTCCCCGATCTGACACTATATTTTCCGGAATACCATGAAGCCGGAAAATATGTTGGATGAAGAGATCAGCCAATTCCTGGGCCAAGGGGAGTCCTTTCAGGGGGACAAAATGGGCCATCTTGCTGAAACAATCGACTACCACCCAAATGACCGTCATGCCCTCAGACCTGGGGAGTTCGCCCACAAAATCCATGGACAGATGGGTCCATGGTTCACTCGGGACTGGTAATGATTGCAATGTCCCAACAGGTGCCTGATGGGAGGGTTTGCTTCTAGCTCACACTGCACATTCTCTTACATACTCTTTGCAGTCAGTTGCCAATGATGGCCACCAGGCACATCTTACTATGAGGTCCTGAGTTCTGGTGGCCCCCGGATGCCCAGCATTCTTGTGGGAATGAAACAACTGCAGTATTTGTAGACGAAAAGGCAGTGGTACAAACATGACCCCTTCAGGCTTTCCCTCAGGTACATCCTGTTGGAACGGACTCAATGTTTTTGTCAAGTCCCTCCAGGTCTCAGTGGCGGCCAGAACCACTTTCTGCGGCAGAATGGTTTCTGGGTCTGAGGGCTGTGCTGTCTCAGGCTCAAAACATCTGGACAAAGCATCAGCTTTGATGTTCTTACTACCCGGGGTATACGTGATTACAAATCTGAATCTCGAGAAGAACAATGACCACCGAGCCTGTCGGGGGCTAAGTCTCTTAGCGCCCTCAATGTACTCCAAATTTTTGTGGTCAGTATAGACAGTAATGGTATGTTCTGCACCCTCTAGCCAATGTCGCCATTCCTCAAAGGCCAACTTAATGGCTAGAAGCTCCCTATTGCCTATATTGTAGTTTTTCTCTGCGGGTGAAAACCTACGTGAAAAATAGGCACAGGGGTGTAACGTTCCCTGCAACCCAGAACGCTGAGACAGCACAGCCCCTACCCCTACCTCTGAGGCATCTACCTCCATGATAAAGGGGAAGGTGGTGCCGACATGTTTCAAAATGGGTGCAGTACAGAACAATTTCTTTAGAGTGGAGAAAGCAGCATGGGCCTCAGGGGACCAGTGGTAAGTATCTGCCCCTTTCTTTGTGAGACTGGTGAGAGGTGAGATCACCGTAGAGTACCCCTTTATGAACCTTCTATAGTAGTTAGCGAACCCCAGAAACCTCTGGAGAGCCTTCAGTCCCACAGGCTGAGGCCACTCTAAAACAGCAGAAACTTTTCCAGGGTCCATAGAGAGGCCAGAGGTAGAAATTATGTACCCCAGAAAGGCAAAAGAGGTCACCTTGAAAATGCATTTCTCCAACTTGGCGTACAGCATGTTTTGTCTCAACTTCCGTAACACAAACTTAACATGATCTCTGTGCTCTGAGAGGTTGGATGAGAAAATTAGTATGCCGTCTAAGTATACCAGGACGAATTTGCCCAACACCTCTCTAAAGACCTCGTTAATTAGCTCTTGAAAGACAGTCGGGGCATTACACAACCCGAAGGGCATCACCAGGTACTCGTAATGCCCGTCGGGTGTGTTAAGGGCCGTCTTCCATTCATCACCTTCCCTGATCTGCACGAGGTTCTAAGCACCCCTCAAATCCAGTTTTGAAAAAATCTTAGCATTGGGGACTTGAGTAAACAAATCGTCTATTAACGGCAAAGGATAGCGATTCTTTACTGTAATTTTATTTAAGCCCCGATAATCAATGCAAGGCCGGAGGCCTCCATCTTTCTTTTTTACAAAGAAGAACCCTGCCCCGGCCGGGGATCGAGAAGGGCGAATAAAACCTTTAGCTAAGTTTTCTCGGATGTATTCCTGCATGGCCAATTTCTCTGGCCCCGACAAATTATAGAGATGACCTCTAGGGGGCATACAACCAGACCTGAGATCAATGGGGCAGTCAAAGGGACGGTGTGGAGGAAGTTTATCTGCTGACTTGGGACAGAACACGTCTGCAAATTCTGAATATTGATCTGGCAAACCCTCCATGTGAATCTTGGTTTTACCAAAGGATACTTTCGCAAGACAATGATGATAGCAATGGGCAGACCAGCTTGTTAGCTGACCCGTAGCCCAATTGATCTGAGGAGAGTGAATTTGTAACCACGGCATGCCAAGGATGATCGTGGAGGTTGCCATTCGTACACAAAAAATGATAAACTTTCTTTATGTAACACCCCTATTGTGACCCCCAAGTCTGGGGTCTGGGAAAGAGGGTGATTACCTTGCAGTGAACCGAATCTGTTGTTTTAGTGGGGAGATCAGAATCCCCAAATTCTTGGCAAATTCATAATCCATGAAATTAGCTGCTGATCCAGAATCTATAAAGGCCTCAGTAGTCTCTGTCTTATCTTGCCAGGATATAGTGCAAGGGAGAATAAAACGTTTGTCATCGAGAGGTAATGTCTGCGCGCCTAGGGTATTACCTCCGACTACACCTAGGCGGCAGCGATTCCCGACTTCTTGGGACAATTCTGCACTTTATGACCCCCCTCTGCACAGTATAGACAGAGCTGCTCTGTTTCTCTGCGTCTCCGCTCCACCCGAGACAATCTTGACCGACCAATCTGCATTGGGTCCGGTGGAGGCGAAGCAGGTGGAAATGGAACAGAGGAAGACGCTGCGTAGGACAAGTATCTCACATTGTACCTACCACGGGTCTGTCTTTGGTATCGTACACAACGATCAATTCTGATGGCCAATGAAATGGCCTCATCGATGGATTTGGGCTCAGGATGACTCAACATTAACTCTGAGACTGCGTCTGACAGCCCTGACAAAAAACAGTCTAACAATGCAAATGAGCCCCATCTGGCTGAAACTGCCCATTTTCTGAACTCCGCTGCGGATCTCTGCCCTGCCGTAACGTCTTGAGCTTCCGCTCTGCGGTAGAGGCAATATCCGGGTCATCATAAATTATGGCCATAGCTTCAAAGAATGCGTCAACCGGCTGGCTGGAGACTATATGCCCAAGTCTGGGAATCTCCTGACAATAGTGTCTTGATAAACGTAATTCTTTGTGCTACAGTTCCTGAAGAACTAGGTCTCAATTCAAAGTATGACAACACTCGATTTTTAAAGTTTCGGAAGTCAGATCTGTGGCCAGAAAACCTTTCAGGTACAAACATGCGTATGTCTGTGCTAGGAGGAGATCGCACTGTGTCCACAGCCGTCTGTAGGGCTTGTTCAGATCCAGACAAGGCATTAATCTGGGTCTGATGATCGTCCAGCACTGAGATGAAATTTTCCACCGAGGTGGTAAGTGCATCGAGACTGCTGCGGAGAGCGTCCATTTGGGTTTGGTCTGCCGTTCTGTAACGATTGGTGTCAGCACACAGAGAGAATCTGATTATTGGTGATCTGCAGTATCACCAAGAATGCAGATATATACCTGATTATTGATGATCTGCAGAATCACCGATAATACAGATATATTGCTAACCTCTGGACACCCTTTGGTATGTGAGTGTTTGGTGCAACAGTAGTACTTTGAGTAATGCACCTGCAGAGCAGGTGATAATAGACAGTAAAGAGACACGGCTCTGAGAGCACAGGAACCTTCCAGCAGCCTGAGACTCCTCAAGGGGTGGAGTCAGGCTGAAGATAGGGAAGGCCAGAGAGTGAGTGACACCTGAAGGTGGATGTCACTATCTGGTCTGGAGACTATCTCTTAATAGGAGAGATGGCTCTCGAGCAGGGGCGTAACTAGAAATCACTGGGCCCCCCTGCGAATATTTGGATGGGCCCCCCCCCCATAGGTGCCAAATAATCGTAATGGGGCAGCGTTTCACTGTAAATTAATTGTAAAGTGGGCAGCACCAGTCACCAGAAAATAGTAACGTGAGCAGCAGTCACCAGAAAATTGTAACGTGGGCAGCATTCACCAGACAATCATAATGTGAGCAGCGTTCACCAGAATATCGTAATGTGGGACAGAAAATCATAATGTGGGCAGAGTTCACCAGAAAATTGTAACATGGACAGCATTCACCAGACAATCGTAACTTGGGCAGTGTTCACCAGAAAATCGTAATGTGGGCCAGAAAATCGTAATGTGGGCAGCGTTCACCAGAAAATCGTAACGTGGACAGCATTCACCAGACAATCGTAACGTGGGCAGTGTTCACCAGAAAATCGTAATGTGGGCCAGAAAATCGCCATGTGGGCAGCAGTCACCAGAAAATCGCCATGTGGGCAGCAGTCACCAGAAAATTGCAATGTGGGCATCAGTCACCAGAAAATCCTAATGTGGGCAGCAGTCACCAGAATATCGTAATGTGGGCAGCAGTCACCAGAAAATCCTAATGTGGGCAGCAGTCAGTCACCAGAATGTCGTAATGTGGGCAGCAGACACCAGAAAGTCGTAATGTGGGCAGCAGACACCAGAAAATCCTAATGTGGGCAGCAGTCACCAGAAAATCCTTATGTGGGCAGCAGTCACCAGAAAATCGCAATGTGGGCAGCAGTCACCAGAAAATCGCAATGTGGGCAGCAGTCACCAGAAAATCGTAATGTGGGCAGCATACACCAGAAAATCGTAATGTGGGCAGCAGACACCAGAAAATCGCAATGTGGGCAGCAGACACCTGAAAATCGCAATGTGGGCAGCAGACACCTGAAAATCGTAATGTGGGCAGCAGACACCTGAAAATCGTAATGTGGGCAGCAGACACCTGAAAATCGTAATGAGGGCAGCAGACACCTGAAAATTGCAATGTGGGCAGCAGTGACCAGAAAATCGCAATGTGGACAGCAGACACCAGAAAATCGTAATGTGGGCAGCAGACACCTGAAAATCGTAATGTGGGCAGCAGACACCTGAAAATCGTAATGTGGGCAGCAGACACCTGAAAATCGTAATGTGGGCAGCAGACACCTGAAAATCGTAATGTGGGCAGCAGACACCTGAAAATCGTAATGTGGGCAGCAGACACCTGAAAATCGTAATGTGGGCAGCAGTGACCAGAAAATCGCAATGTGGGCAGCAGACACCTGAAAATCGTAATGTGGGCAGCAGACACCAGAAAATCATAATGTGGGCAGCAGACACCAGAAAATCATAATGTGGGCAGCAGACACCTGAAAATCACAATGTGGGCAGCAGACACCAGAAAATCATAATGTGGGCAGCAGTCACCAGAAAATCATAATGTGGGCAGCAGTGACCAGAAAATCACAATGTGGGCAGCAGACACTAGAAAAAAAAATGCACCTGTGAAAAAAAAACAATTCACTTACCTGACAGAAGTCTTCTCCTCTCCCGGCATCTGGCTCGCAGCTCCCCGAGTCCTCTTGCAGCACATCTCCCGCGCTGACAGGCAGAGTGCAGGGCTACGGCAAGATGGCTGCCGAAGCCCTGTACTAGAGACACAAAGTCTCCAGTGTAGGGCTTCTTCGGCGGCCATCTTGCCGTAGCCCTGCTCTGCCTGCCGGAGACTATGCAGGCTGCTGGAGCGGAGCTACGGGGAATGAACTGGCGCAGCGTCTATTAGACGCTGCGGCCAGTTGAGCACCTTGCTGGGGGGTCCAGAGCAGCGCTCCCCCCACGCACAGTGAGCGGGCCCCAGAGCAGCCCCGGGCGGCAGGGCCCCCCTGCGGCTGAGAGAGTCGCATCCCCGGTAGGTACGCCGGTGGTGACAGCCTTTCCTCCTCCGGGCCCCTGACTTGCTAGGGGCCCCCCTGCAACTGCAGGGGCTGCAGGGTCTATTCCTACGCCCCTGCTCTCGAGGTTGGCCTCGCCAGGTCGGCAACACACTGACAGATAAGTACAAAGACAGAAGGCTGATTCGGTATCCAAGGCAAAGCAGGGTCTGGCAACGGAATATCAGATATGCGAAGTGCCGAATCAGAAGACAGAGGAGTAGTCGGAAAAGCAATAAGTCATAACAGATATCAAACAATGCCTAGTCTGGGTGCGAGGTCCGTGGTCTCAGCACCCCGGAACTAGTCTGAAGAACAACACAGATGATAATACAGTTCCCTAATCTGGGTACGAGGTCCGTGGTCTCAGCACCCTGGAACTAGTCTGAAGAATAACACAGATAGTAATACAGTTCCCTAATCTGGGTGTGAGGTCCTTGGTCTCTACACCATGGAACTAGTCTGGAGAATAACACAATAACACAGATGGTAATACAGTTCCCTAATCTGGGTGTGAGGTCCTTGGTCTCTACAACCTGGAACTAGTCTGGAGTATAACACAAATGATAGTACAGTTCCCTAAGCTGAGTGTGAGGTCCTTTGTCTCTACACCCTGGAACTAGTCTGAGCATAAACAGAATAACAGTTCAAATAATCTGGCTAAGTGTGAATTCCCAGGTCCACCTGGTTCAAACACACTGTAGGATCTGACTGAGTGCTTCCACGTAGTGATCGCAACTGCAGACAACTTGCAACTGGCCAGCAGAAACTATATATGGAGTAGTGCTCTCCAGCACCACCCCTAATTGCTCAACCAATAGTATCCTGCTCAGGAGTCAGCTGATCGGCGTGGTCAGCTGACTCTCCCTGCCTAGTATAAGAATTCTGCCTCAGCGCGCGTGCGTGTATTCCTAAGCCTGTGTGCACTAACAGATCCAGCCACACCAGACACACGCTACCGCGTTCAAACCACCGCGCTGGACGCGGAACCAGCCGCCTGACTGTTGTTGCACGCGGCGGCTTTTCCGCGTTCCGCCCTGCCACTAGACACACGCTTCCACGTACAAACCGCCGCACTGGACGCGGAATCAGCCGCCTCCTCAGTAGCACACGCGGCGGCTTTTCCGCGATCTCTCACACATGGGGGTCTCAAAACAACTCTCAAATCACCTGAAGACAAAGATTGTTCACCATCGTGGTTTATGGGAAGGATACAGAAAGCTGTCTCAGAGATTTCAGCTGTCTTTTTCCACAGCTAGGAACATATTGAGGAAATGGAAGACCACAAGCTCAGTTCAAATTAAGGCTCAAAGTACAGACCAAGAAAAATCTTGAAAAGACAGAAGCAACGAATGGTGAAAACAGAGTCAACCCACAGATCAGCACTGTGCATCATACAACCATTCGGCACGCTTTACACAAGGAGATGCTGTATGCGAGAGGCTGTATGCAGAGGAAGCCCATTCTCCGCCCACAGCACAAACAGAGCCACTTGAGGTATGCTAAAGCACATTTGGACAAGCCAGCTTCATTTTGGAATAAGGTGCTGTGGACTGATGAAACTAAAATTTCGTTATTTGGGCATAACAAGGGGCATTATGCATAGAGGAAAAAGAACACAGTATTCCAAGAAAAACACCTGCTGCCTACAGTAAAATATGGTGGTGGTTCCATCATGCTGTGGGGCTGTGTGGCCAGTGCAGAAACTAAGATTCATGTCAAAGTTGAGGGATGCATGGATTCCACTCAGTATCAGTAGATTCTGGAGACCAATGTCCAGGAATCAGTGACAAAGCTGAAGCTGCGCCGGGGCAGGATCTTTCAACAAGACAACGACCCTAAACACTGCTCAAAATCCACTAAGGCATTCATGCAGAGGAACAAGTACAACGTTATGGAATGGGCATCTCCGTCCCCAGACCTGCATATAATAGAAAATATGTGGTGTGAGTTAAAGAGAGCTGTCCATGCTCGGAAGCCATCAAACCTGAATAAACTAGAGATATTTTGTAAAGAGGAATGGTACAAAATACCTTCAACCAGAAACCAGACTCTCATTGCAACCTACAGGAAGCATTTAGAGGCTGTAATTTTTGCAAAAGGAGGATCTACTAAATATTGATTTTATTTATTTTTTGTTGTGTCCAAATTTATGCACCTGCCTAATTTTGTTTAAACAATTATTGCACACTTTCTGTAAATCCAATAAACTTCATTTCACTTCTCAAATATCACTGTGTGTGTCTCCTATATGATAAATGTAACTTACATATTTTTATCGCAGCAACCAGCGATTTATACAGGAAAAACATGACGATTAACAAGGTTGCCCAAATTTATGCACCTGCCTAATTTTGTTTAAACAATTATTGCACACTTTCTGTAAATCCAATAAACTTCATTTCACTTCTCAAATATCACTGTGTGTGTCTCCTATATGATAAATGTAACTTACATATTTTTATCGCAGCAACCAACGATTTATACAGGAAAAACATGACGATTAACAAGGTTGCCCAAATTTTCGCATCCCACTGTATCTTAGCTGCTTTCAAAAATGTACAGCCTGCATATAAAGTATGACACACCTGTCACAAATCTGGTCAATGCAAAATAATGATGTAATGAAGAAATATGCAGGCTGTATATGGGCCTGTGTAGCCTCAGGCCAGTGTTCCTGAAGGTCCCTCTCCACCACTGAAAGCCACTAAAGTGGGCCAATCAGCATCAGGACTGGACCACCAGGCACTGGAAGGATAAGGCCTGATCTAATATATCATATTTCCTTTTAATGGCTGGTCATTTCGGTGTGTATCATATAGACTTTTGGGCATAGCCCAGCCTCTTAAAGAGGAGCTGTCAGCCATACTATCTCAGAAAAAACCACATATATAAGTAGATCAATAATTGCTCTACTTAAATAAAATATGTATTGCACTGTCCACGTTTTGATTTTAGTGATTTTTCTACTGTAAAAAAAGAAAATCCTTTCTAGCATTTCCCATTTTAAGTGTGGCTATTTTGAAGCCAATCCTGATGTCATTTCCTCTCTTACTCTCCTCTGCCTGATTTGCCCGCTCTTCATTATAGAAAGTGCATTGTCTTAGTATGAGAAATGTTGGCCAATCTGAGAGGAACAGAGGTGTGGAAGGGGAAAACAGGAGGGAAAGAGGCTTCATTAGTTAAGTCTGAGGGGAGGTACAGAAGTAAAAAAAAGGACAACCCAGCATGCCCTGCAACTTCCTTTTTGTGTATCAAATTTTGTGTGTACCAAATAAGAGTCAGGTAAACTGGTGAATGATAATTTATCAACAAGAAAAGTAAAAGTGATTTTAACTTTTGGATTTCCTGGTTAGCATCCTTATTACTTGTTTACCAGATAAAAATAAAGAATTGATGTTTGATTTTATGCCCGACAGTTACACTTTAAGCTCCTCACATGTTAGTCAATAACCTGATCTGAGCGGCTGCCACTTGCGTTCTGTGTTCGTTACTGGTCTGGTTTATGCTGTAGAACAGGTGGGTACTGTAAGTGGATCCCCCCCCCCCCCCCCCCCAGTGTCTAACTGAACTAGAATGTAATTAGGGCTGGTGCCCCCAGGGGCATCACTTAGCATAAGGTCCCAAAAATGAGATTGGCTTTATCATGGGGCTTACCCCACCTGCCGGGGGCCGAGGTCCCTTTAAAAGTATGTGAAGTTGCCTACAGGAATCTCTTAGGTGCCTGAATGCTACATATAAAAAGGTTTAATGTGACATTTGGTGTACTTTAAATACAGGATGTCAGGGCAGCCCCAAATTGTCGAAGATCAATCCAGGAAGACCCCATTGCCAGTTAAAAGCATCTCCAATTTAGCTGTGCAGGCCATTAAGGATTCCTAACAATCAGTCATGATAATGACCGCTGGCTTTCATTAGCTCCTGACAACATTTGAAAAATCACCTTCGTAATGTTACAAGAATGATATAAAGAGGAAAAGGGGCTTCTTCCTGGAGATCTATCTAGCTAAGGCAAAGAGGGAAACCAGGTCCATTGTCTGCAGAGGATGTCATAAATATGTAAAAAAAATAAGAAAGGTGAAGCTGCTCCTCCTGAAGTATAGCCTTCTCTATAGACAATCGACAGTGTGATATGTGACTAAATTACCAAGAATTCCATTTTTCTGGGGTGATTTGGAGAATGGATGCACCATAAAATGTGGCCAAGTTTTAATTGCGAAGGTTCAATAGCACGCTCAGCTTCACCAGCATTGATCAATCAGAACCAGCTTATATGATCAATATTTGTTTTACTAGATGTTTGGGTTAGATTTAATATTTATATTCTTGTGTCTTATTTATTAAATATATTGTGCAGCATATGAGTACCTTTATTTAGATTTGATTTAAAGAGGAACTCCAGTGAAAATAATGTAATAAAAATAGTGATTCATTTTTACAATAATTTACAATAATTATGTATAAATCCCTGATTTACATTCTGACATTTATCACATGGTGACATTTTTACTGCTGGCAAGTGATGTCAGGAGATGGAAGGAGATGCTGCTTTCTTTTTTGGCAGTTAGAAACAACTGTTATTTCCCACAATGCAACAAGGCTCGAACAGTGTGATGTCAGTACCTCAGTGCTGTGAGACGCTGACATCATTTGTGGGAGGGGTTTCACCACAAAATCAGCCATACAGACTCCCCTGATGATCCGTTTGAGGAAAGGAAAAGATTTCTCATGGGAAAGGGGGTATCAGCTACTGACTGGGAGGAAGTTCAATTCTTGGTTACGGTTTCTTTTAATAAACGTTTTTTTTCCAGCTTTTCTGGAAGATCTAAATGCCTTTAACTAAAAGCCAGCAAACTGATTGTAGTTCATCATTGCTTAGATTTAGATTATGCTTTGAGTTCTTATAGAACTTACCCTGGTGCCGCAGTATTTCCAGGCAGGGTTAATTACTATTCCCCCTCTGAGTCGTAGCAACTCGAAGAAAGAAGCAATTCAGGGTCCGGCGATTGCCAGCACCTTAACTACACTGCTGTGCAGCCATAGACATAATAACCATATGTTTATGACGGTGTAGCACTGGGAAGAGTGTGCCAAAATCACCTGCTTCATGGTGACCTGCCAAAATCACCTGCTTCTATGGTGTTCAGCTGGTGTCCTCAGGTCCCTGTCATTGCCAGCAGAAAAATTTGACTAGGGAGGTAAGGAAAATGACTCCTATGTGACATTTGGTGGAGTCTGTACACCATTTTTAACTGGTTTATCTTATTTTTCTAGGTCATGGAGTCAACTTCAGTCAGTTGAAGTTCTCTCAGAGCTGGACCATCCTTACAGTATTTTGGCGATTGGTATGGGCCTTGTTATAGAATTTGGAGAACACCTGCACCCTAATGATTTAGACACTAAAATAGTGTCTGGTGGACATTTTTTAATAAAATATTAAGCTGAAGTATGCAGAAGTGTTGTATGGGCTTGTTTGTGATTCTCTCTCTCCTCATGACATCCAAGATAATGTGGTCGAGTCATAAAGAATTACCTCATGCAGTAATGCAGAAAACAGCTGACTTTGCCAAGCACTTAGCAAAATGTCAATTCATAAAAGCAGTTACCGCATGAAAAGGTGAAATTCCCGAGCAGTGCGGTAAATTACCGATTTGTGCTGTAATTACCTCAACACATGTCAGTAAATGTCAATTCATAAAGATTAGATCAGACAGTAATGGCACAAAGAATACCGCCTGCTTTGAAGTGGTGATAAGAGAGCGATAAGAGCTCGGGACTGTGTGAAGTTAATGGAGACTTCTCCCCCCAGGCAGCAGCAGCAGTCGTTTGAAATGTCCATCAAATTACGGATTTTGCTATATAGGATAGGACTACAGTTGTGTAAAAATGTAGCCAAATGACAATACCGAGCACCTAATACAACAGGCAGATCAACTCAGACGACTGTTGGGCGGATATCATGCAGTCGGCCAGGTGTGTACAGCTTCCATCAAATGACAATTCAAGAGCATGCGTGTGGCATAATGCTACTGGAGTGGCTTTTCCTGACTACTCATTAGGCTATTTGCTATCTAGCCTTATTTTCTATCTTCGTGTCGAGGTGATATTTATCACCTTCAAGGTGGACACGACTTCTGTATGCCTTTTGGTCTACTCTATTTGATGCACACTAATTTCATTTTCTTATAGATAGTGATTGGATGTGGTCCACCCTTTAATGTTTGGGCTTGTGTTACATCCATCACCTATCTGCCTTTATTGCACTTTTTTGGTGTTTTAGCTTTTTTGCCTTCTTGGCACTGTAATAATATACTCAGTAGGTTTGTAATGTATCCTGTATCCTTTTTGCTCTGTAAAGGCCGGATGAAGGGTTAAAACTGGTCCGAAACCGTCTAGTGTCATTGCCTGAAAAATGTTGCAAACAAAGCACATACTATCTCTTGCCATGATTGTCAAATCTTCTGATCTTCCGTGATTTATGGACTACTTGTCTCTGAAGATTATTTTTTTTGACAAACAATAAGTTTATATTGGATAATTTTACAATTTTGACATAATAAAATGTGATACAGAGTTTTTGAAATAATCAACATTCTCCGTGGTTTTTATCCTCCTAAATCCATATATGGATCCATTCGAGTGTGGTGGCCTACTCGTGTGAGAGAGGAAGAGGAGAGGGAAGGCTCTGGGTCCTATAGAGCCTTCCCGTTCCTCTCCTCGTCCTGACGTTCCTGCACTGGCTCCATTAGCAGTTTCCGACCCTTGGGTTGGAGACTACCCTCTTCTGCCTCAGGAGTCTTTGGAAGCACTCGGGCTCCCGAAGACAGGCGGCTCCATACTGTGCTTGTATGCCGTATATAGCGTGTGTGGCGTCAGTCATCACGATATTGCACGCTGTTACTGCCATATACCCAATCCACCGGGTGGGCCCGGGATTTCCCAGCATGCTCGATCGGTAAGGACTGTCGGGCATGCGTGTTGTGGCACCGATTTTCATGCAGTCAATAAAATCATCAAATCGGATGGTTGTGGTGGATGGGGCCGCTACATTGCTACATATGTGGCCTGCATTAGTCACATGAATTCTTCAATATACTTTGTTTAACACTGCGGAAAAGTCCTATACAACAATAGCCTACTTAAAACAGAAGGAAACTTGCAATAATTCAGCTATAAGTGAACATTTGTGGTTACCCACAATGCACCACTACTGAATATGCAAATGACAGGGGTGAAAAGAGATAATTTGCATATTCAGTAGTGGTGCATTGTGGGTAACCACAAATGTTCACTTATAGCTGAATTATTGCAAGTTTCTTTCTGTTTTAAGAAGGCAAATTTCACCAAGCATTGCTTATTAGTAGGTAGGGCTTTTCGGAAGGGCCGGATTTGTACTTTTTACCGCCCTAGGCCGACTATACCGTCTGTATGGTTGTTATCTCTGTGTGCCCCAACCATCATTGGTTTCACAGACAATAGCTATTTTATTAATATGCATATAGATTATAAGTTATGTTTTCCTTAAGAACTTTTATGTTATGCCTGCCATTTTGTTAATGATGGACCCAGTTAGGCTGATGTGTACCTTCAGGATAGAGCTTACAGGTCTTGCTGGAATGACACAAGTACAGGACAGAGAGTTCAAAGGTTAAAGCTGTCCTTGAAGATTGGGATGGCTGCATAGAACAGCTTAACTGCCCCTCAATGAGCCGCCCCTATATTTCTAGTGCCCTAGGCCATGGCCTATGTGGCCTTGCCAGAAATTCGGCCCTGCATTCGGTCTCTTTTATCCCCCTATACATGCCTAGTGGTTTGGGTGAACCCGAGCTGCTTGGTTACTCTGTTATATAACAATAGGTACGTGTGTGTGTGTGTGTGTGTGTGTGTGTGTGTGTGTGTGTGTGTGTGTGTTTAGTATTGCTGTGAGTGTATTTCATATTGCTGTGACCCCTTATTGTTTTAGCTACACCCAGAAATCTGCTACACAGAAAACAGTGACACATGATTGTCCGAGCCTGATCACGTGTCTCCATGCGCTCTGCTACAGACAGACATAAATGTCCTTTTCTTCTATTGTTCATTTCTCTTCATCAGTGTGTATAAATGCTGTTTTCTTAGACATGCAGCTGGTACACAAGGTATTGTGCAGTGATGAAGAGGTCTCTAAGCTGGGAACACATTTGAAAATGGTCCACTGAATTCTCTAGCTACAAAGTGTGCTAGAGGTTGCTAATCACAACGTGACATCTTTGACACATTCCTGATTTGTGTCATATAAACACATGTAGAAATGCTTTTTAAAATGTGCAAATATTAAAATGATGTTCTGGAGAAACTCAATTTTCATTTCATGTTACCCACTTGATGTTTCCAGTTTCCATGGTGATCTTTCTGATATAAAAGACTCCATTATTTGTTCTCTGATGGTGTGTTAAGCCTTTCAGTTCACGAGGGTCATATTGTTTTACTGACTAAAAATTGCCTGGCTACCAACCTATTTCATAAAACCTTTTTTTTGTCTTGCCACTCTATCTATCTATCTATCTATCTATCTATCTATCTATCTATCTATCTATCTAATCATTATTTGTGAGATTACACTAAATGAATGGACACTGCACATGTATAATTTCTAGCTAAAAAGGAAGCTACTATGGGCATTAAGGCTGCTTTCACAGTGGGACGTTACAGGCGCACGTTAGATCAGCCTGTAACGCACCCCACCGCACAGCAATGAAAAATCAATGGGCTGTTCACAGTGCCCACGTTGCGTTACTTAGTAACGCTGCGCCATAAGACAACGTACTGCATGCAGTACTTTATAAGCGGCAGAGCCGCGTTAGACTGCTTGCACATGCTCAGTAACGTTGGGGAGGAGCGTAGAGCGGCCGGGCACATGGCTAATTAATATTCACTGCACTCAGTGACGTGCAGTGTTAACTTCCTGGAGCGGCCGCACAGCGATTGGTCGGGCGGGACCACGTGATGCCGCATGCGTCCAAGAGTACGCATCACGGCATCACGGACGCCAGAGTGAGCTGCACAACGCGGCTCACTCTGACGTCTACAGCAGAGAGCACCAGGCGTTGCGTTAGGGGCACGTTATGCGACCATAACGTCCCCTAAAACGCAACGTCCTGGTGTGAAACCAGCCTAAAACAACTTTTTTTTCAAGTAAAGTGGTAAACTCCAGTGAAACAAAATATTATGAATAAGGCCTTATTTCATTTTTTTCATACACACCCACACAGTAGCATTATATGCTGGTGTCAAGTATACTATTGCCGCACGTACAAAAAGGGCGCCTGGACAAAAAGGGCGCGGGGTGTAAACTCTAAATAATAATTAATCATTAATAGGGTTTATAAATATAGTGTGCTATATTTCGTTTACAAATAATGTTTAACAAAATTATAAATCATTAAATAATGTTTATGAAATCGGAAATTGTGAAAACGTTAATCTTCCCTGTTTCAAAAGTTAAACTTATAATTACGTTTATAAAAAAACCAATAATATATGTTTAATTGTTATAATTGTATATTATTGTGAATAACCGTCATTTATGGTTTGTTGTTATAATAAAATTTGAAAATATTGTTTATAAAGATGATATAAATATAACTACGTTCGTAATAAATGTTGTAATACATTAGTAATTATTACTAAAATTTTACTAAAACTATACCTAAGCCTACTCTTACACAGAACCCTACCTGTACCTATCCCTAACCCCTAGACTCCCCTGTTGGTGCCTAAACCTAAGACCCCCCTGTTGGTGCCTAAACCTAAGACCCCCCTGTTGGTGCCTAAACCTAAGACCCCCCTGTTGGTGCCTAAACCTAAGACCCCCCTGTTGGTGCCTAAACCTAAGACCCCCCTGTTGGTGCCTAAACCTAAGACCCCCCTGTTGGTGCCTAAACCTAAGACCCCCCTGTTGGTGCCTAAACCTAAGACCCCCCCTGTTGGTGCCTAAGTAACCCTCCCTGTACCTACCCCTAACCCCTAGACCCCCCTCTTGGTGCCTAAACCTAGGACCCCCCTGTTGGTGCCTAAACCTAAGACCCCCCTGTTAATGCCTAAACCTAAAACCCCCCTGTTGGTGCCTAAACCTAAGACCCCCCTGTTAGTGCCTAAACCTAAGACCCCCCCCTGTTGTTGCCTAAGTACCCCTCCCTGTACCTACCCCTAACCCCTAGACCCCCCTATTGGTGCCTAAACCTAAGACCCCCCTGTTGGTGCCTAAACCTAAGACCCCCCTTTATTATGTGGATAATAATGTTTTACTAATTGTGGATTCAAAAAAAATTTTGCAATTTACGTTACGTACTGATCGCTTTATTTTGTGAATAATAATGTTTTACAAACAGTAAGAGATAAAACTTTAAATAATGTTTTAATTATTTAAATAAGATAAATATGTTTATTATTTTCATAAACGTTATTCGGCACGGGTGCATTTTATAAACGTAAATCACCACAAGTTCAGTTATAAATCATTAAACATCGCCGGGCGCCGTTTGTAAACTTTATTTAGCTCCTGGCGCCGTTTATAAACTTTATTTAGCTCCGGCGCCCTTTTTTCCTACTCGGCGCCCATTAAACGCTATTTATTATGGGAGTGAATGGCGGCGCCCTTTTTGTCCACTAGCGGCATGCGCCCTTTTTTCCCAGCTCCACTATTGCCAGTTATTTGCTCCGCTAGCTAGAGGATGCAGTATTTGTGGAGTTTACAGCGCGTCTCCATCATCATTTGCATTTTCTTAAAGCTGATCTGAGCTAAAAAACAAAACAAAACAAAACAAAATTTTTATGACTGTATTGGGGTGCTGACAAGTATTGAGCTTAACTCAGAAAAAAATTAGCTAGGAAGCTGTAACTGCCACACCATTCTATACATATACACACAGTATAAATATATATACCGTATATCTGCATTGCTCGGTTCAACTTCCCCCTGCAGTGGTAGAGCACTTATTATAATAGAAGCTATTTCACGGATGCTAGGAACCTTACTGCCTTACTGACAAGTATGGAACATTAGCAGTTCTGACAGGCATCATAAAATGGAGATGGGTAAAGGTGACCTATTTGCATTGAGGAGCTATGCTTTGTCATGGGGAAAAGGTCTCATAAAGTAACTGTCAAGAAGCATGCTGGGAAATAATATATAGGAGATCTGACAACTCTTCAAGTAAGAATAGCATCTACGGTAATCGATCCGAAATTATTGGTCATGCCCATTAACAGACAAAAAACAGATTGATTCCATTAATGATCATGACCAATAATTTCCGATCGATTGGCGGCGGAACTCTACTATTAATGGCCACCTATACGCCAGGTACCCTGTGCAATGCACTGTGTGTTCTTACACCTTTCTTTTGTGGCCAGAGCAAACCTGAAATGAGGAAAGTCACTTCAGGTTAGATACCTACCTATGTAGAGGGAAGGCTCTGGATACCGTAGAGCCTTTCCGGTCCGTCTTGCTGTTCCGGTGCCAGCCACCATTGAAGTTATGGATACGGATACGCTCGTATTCTACGCTCGAAGGCTGCCTGATGTGTCTAAGGAGTCCCATCACCACGTCACCTTTTAAAGAAAATTTGTAATGAAAAAAACTCCCCTGGGGGGTACTCACCTCAGGTGGGGGAAGCCTCCGGATCCTACTGAGGCTTCCCCCATCCTCCTCGGTCCCACGGTAGCGGCGAAAATCCTCCCGGAGCAACGGCGATGTAAATATTTACCTCTTGGCTCCAGCGCAGGCGCAGTATCCGCCCTTCCCATGGAGTATCTGCTCTTCCCACGGACCCGTCAGAAGAGCCGCAACAGCGACCCCGCTGGAGTCAGAAAAGGTAAATATTGCACAGCGCGACAATTTGTTGCCTGTGCGTTCTGGGGGCTGCAGTGAGACCGCCATGGGACACAGGAGGACGGGGGAAGCCTCGATAGGCTTCCCCCTACTGAGGTGAGTACCCCCCAGGGGAACTTTTTTTTCAGTACAGGTTTTCTTTAAGCCCCTTTTATACTAGCCCGGTTTCATTGCATTGCATTGCGTTTCCCTTTCTGTACGCACGGTAACGCAGTTGCAATGAAAGTCTGAGGGGCCAAAGCACACTTACCCCGTTGTGTTGCATTGCACTGGACTCTCCACCGAGCCATCGCAAAGTCAACAGCGCGTTATTGTCAGTCTTCTGCATAAGTAATGTGGGTCAATGGGCATTGTAAGTTTTAAACACGTTGGCAGTAGCGCTGGGACACACATACGCACATATGACGAGCAACTTGGGAATCCCAGTGATGTACTTCCTGTCCAGCAGGGAGTACTTCACTGGGCAAGGGGCGGCGGAGGGCGTGTGGGGGCAGTGATGTGATGGGGCGGAGCATCACACTGGCCATTTATGCTTAATCTGTCCCACTGTTTTACTGGTGCAACTTGTAGCAAGATAATTCATGTTATACACCTCGGCGCTTCATAGTGGTTTCAATTTTGTGGCTGATTTGTGTATTACTAATTAATACCTTACACTATGATCACCTTGGTTTATTGCTGTAGTGCTGATGGTTTGTACAAAGAAGTTAAATTGTTTCCATTTTACAAAAGAAAACAACGATGAGAGGACAAAACAAGTAAAATTTAATCCTGCTATGCTGTTCTGTCCAGTAGGTGGGGCTGCAGTGCCTTCCCAAAACTGCTACCCTATCTGGTGCCTCTTTGCAAAATAGATTACTAAAATGTGTTCAGCCACACACTGTCCAAGTTTGTGACCATAAACTGTTATTACAAGGGGCCTGTTTGACACTGTATTGATTTATCATTTGAGACGAAGACACAGACATTAGACGAAAAAAACAAGGGTCAGCCACCAGACTGGAACACAGTGATAAATGATTCGATCACCCTTTTCTCCTTAATTTATGCTAACTCAAGTACTCAAATACATGACAGACCTCTGTCTATCCACCCTTTCCTCCAGGCAATACAGTACAACAGTTTTCATTATCAATAATGTGAGTTGATTGCGTATGGTGTTCTATTTTCAGTCACACTTTTAAAGGGAACCTGAAGTGAGAAGATATGGAGGCTGCTATATTTATTTTCTTTTAAAGCATGAGGGTCAGCCATACTATTCCAGGGGGAAAAAAAACATATATAAGTTGATAAATATTTGTTCTACTTTTATAACATATGTATTTCAGCAGCTCCTTCAGAGGAGTGAGGTATATTTCAGCCAATCGGTGAGGAGCAGGAATGTTGGATGGGAGATAACAAGCTGCCCTCTCCTTGGCAATCTGCCAAATACAGCCAGGCTGACGAGATAAGATTTATTACAGCAGAAACATTTATGATTATATTGGAATGCTTACAATGCAGGGTTAGGTTGTAGACTGCGCAGTCCTCCGTTCTCCCGCCGCCAGCTAGTTTCATTACCGTCGACTTGTAAGACGGTGGCAACTACTGTGCCTGCATGTCTGAACCACGCGTATCCTTCTTTGCGTTACCGTCTACTGCAGGACGGTAAAGTGAAGAAAGATATGCGTGGCCCGGCCGGGACGCGCAGGTGCAGTTGCCGTCGACTTACAAGTCAGCAGTAACGGATGAATGAGTTGGGAGGGCTGCAAATGGAATAGAAAGGCTGCTGCCAATTGGAGCTGCACATTTAAGGCAGGCTTGCATGTTGCTTATGTTATGTGGGTTGGGCTTCCGTATGGAATTTGGAGTGAGCAGCACATGGATTGGATGTTGTTGTCTCTGTCACACCTGGAGGTGTTAGAATTCTGTACCTACGAGAGTGGAGGTGTTGAACATGGGGGCTATACAAGGAAGAGGGAAGTTGATGCACGTGGAATACTTGGAAGGAGGGAGGGGTGTGTCCTGGGGAAAAAAACCCATAAACTCAGTCTAACATCTATTTTCTGTAATTATAATAATTCTAACACTTGTATAGCGCTTTCCTTCTGTTGGACTCAAAGCACGTGAAAGCTGCAGCCACTAATGACGCGCTAAGTAGGCCACCCTGCGGTGTTTAGGAGTCTACTGGCTTACTTAGATTCGAATCCTGGTCACCTATGTCAGAGGAGGAGCCCATAACCAGTACACTATACAGCCACTAACGTACATTGTGCTTAAAGTGAATGGGAACCGCATTTAAAAAAATGAGACAGATACTTACTCAAGGAGAGAGAAGGCTCTGGGTCCTATAGAGCCTTCCCGCTCCTCTCCTGGTCCCCTCGATCCAGTGCTGGCTCACCCGGTAGCAGTATTTGACTAATTTAGTCAAATACTGCTTTCCCTGGTCGAAGGAGGCTTCAGAAGTCTTCAGGGAGCCCGAGTGCTCCTGAAGAAGGGCGGCCCTGTACCGTGCCTGCACAAGCACGCTCTCTTGCACGCTCACGCCTGTGCAGTATGGAGCCGCACGTCTTCGGGAGGACACGGCTTCCGAAGACCTCCAAATACCCTTTTGGTGGGGGATTGAAACGTGGGGGGGGGGGGGGGAGCCAGCACAGGATAGAGAGCACCGAGAGAGGAGACAGAAGGCTCTATATGACCCAGAGCCTTGCCTCTGCTTAGGTAAGTATTTGCTTCATTTTTTTTAAAATGCGGTTCCCATTCACTTTAAGGGGTGTAACCCTGTTGTAAATCAAAGGCGATAACTGATTTAACCACAGACTGAATCTCCTATTGGCTTTCAAATGGACCCCAGAACTGCCATCAGAATCCATAAACATGCCCCATGCAAAGTTAAAACCGTTGCCCTCCTACCATGGGCCTTGTACTAAAGGGATATATGTGTCCCCTGATGTTGGTACCCAATGCTCATTTGTTAAACCTATTATTTGTATTAAAACAAGGAACAACGTACTAAGACTACAGAGGGTGGGATGAGTTGGACTCTCCAGGACAGGGACTTCAAAGTGATCCTAAAAAGAGATGGAAGGAATAAAAATGGTGGTATGGATGCCTACTAAGCGGCCTTGCCTCAATGCCTGCTGCATGGTAAGACAAAACTCAACAGATGTTTGGGGGACTTGGCTTTAAGGTGAAAATCTGACCAACACCGGAGTACAGGCTTGTCCCTCATGCCACCAGTCACTCTCTTATCTCAGCAGTATAACATGGATGGGACATAGCTGGGCTCCCAAACTGGTATACTGGTGAGTCAGAGCAACTATTGGAAACCACCAGGGGTCAGTGGATCCTTGCTTTGCTTAAAGAGGAACATTAACCGAGGATTGAATTTCATTCCTATCAGTAGCTGATACCTCCTTTCCCATGAGAAATCTTTACCTTTTCTCAAATAGATCAGGGGTAAGGGGGTGTCTGTATGGCTGATATTGTGGTGAAACCCCTCCCACAGCATGATGTCATGAACTTGGACCTGACAGTTTGCTGTCTGTGAACCTCGTTGTATTGTGGGAAATAACAGCTTTTTTCCAAGCAATATCTCTGTGCATAGAACACTGAGTGATGAACATTCCGTACAGATCACCTGGCAGGTCTAAAGATGTTGCTTTCTGTGATACATTTCAGAATGTAAATCAGGGAGAGGAAATATTTTACAATGGCCAAACACTGACTAAATAATTTATACTATATGAATATTGTAAAAAAAATAAGTAATCAATTTTATTCATGATGTTATTTTCACTACAGTTCCTCTTTAATATAGACAGCAGGAATGATGGCAAGGCTGCTTAGTATATTAGAAGAGGTTGTTGGGTAATTTAACAACTCTTCAATGCTGAAATATCAGTTTGGGTGAGGGAGAGCTTTTATTTACAAGGATATATCTCACAGAATATTTAAACATATGTAAATCATCTTCGTATAATAACGACACATGCATCAGTCCTTTTGTAACCAGGATAATAGAGAAATAATACGTCTGAATGTTATAAAAAAAGCTATACTTACAGAAATTAAATAAGAAAATGGATGAAAATCCATAGGCTTAGCCAAACTGATTTGATTGCATGGAAATCTCAAACAAAACGCTTCCAAAGGAGAAGGCAGACCATCTGCAGCTTAGCCCCATGACAGATTCATATACAATTCCAGAGCTGCTTACAGCTGCCACACAAATATGCACAGGATCCAGATGCCACTCTGGGCATCCACATGGCATCCAATTTCTCACTAGCTGGAAAAATGAATGTGCAGGACGGTCACACATCGTATTAATAAAAACTGCATTTTTTGTACTCTGTTTCAGCAATATGCGGGGAATTTTAAACAACTACTGACTTGTATTGGGTTTCCATCTGAAGCAGATTCTTTTTTTTACTATTACTGTAACAGAAAATGATTTTGGAAGCCAGCCCTGGATGCTGAACTAATGTATTCTCTGGGCCGTCTGTCCTGCCAAGATCCACAATCCACTGGATGCTGCCTGTATGACTCATGCACTAGGATTCGGAATAAACAATGGATGCCTTCCTCTCCAGCCCTGACCCCATTACAGGAGCAGAGACATGGAAATGGCAGGTCCTCATTGAGGATTCCTATATAAAGCAAGCGTGCATCTCACAGCTTAGGCCTTTAGTAGATGAAAAATCATTCAAAACTGAATAGTAGATCAAAAATCATTCAATTACACAATGTTTTCTCTCTCAGCCCCCCCCCCCCCTTCCTTTTTTGTCTTCTTCTTTACTTAAATATGTGCACTCTATCCCCTGAAGCCCCCTCATACTCACCTGCTCCCTCAAGCCCCCTTATACTTACCGTCTCCCTCAGGCCCCTTCATACTCATCTGGCTCCCTCAAGCCCTCTCACACTCACCTTCTTCCTCTGCTCCCTCAGGCCCTTTCATAATCACCTGCTCCCCCAAGCCCTCTGATCCTCACCTGCTCCCTCAGTCCCCCTCATACTCACCTTCTCCCTCAGGCCCCTTCATACCTTCATACTCACCTGCGCCTCCGACGTATCAACCATCAACCCACATCATAACCATGTTTTGGCTTTTTACAAAAATGGGAAAGAAAGTTAGAGGGGGGAGGGCGAGTGGTGCAACTGTAAGTATTATCCCCCCCTTCCCCCTTACACACACACACACACACACACACACACACACACACACACCGCACACACCGCACACACCACACACACACACACACACACACACACACACACACACACACACACACACACACACACACACACACACACACACACACACACACACACACACGGTGATGCAAGAAGGCCTCTGTGGTGACATGGTTGATATCCTCCAGTACAGAGAATATCAGCATGTTGGCAAGTATCTGTGATATCATAAATAGATTTAGTTATTATGAGGGGGAAAACAAGGGGACTCTTTGAGGGAAGAAATGTATTTCTGTGGGTGGGAAGTCTCCCCCCCCCCCCCCGCCCTTTTCCTTCCCACTTCCAGCGATAAGACCCCCGTAAGGACGGTGCTTGCTCGCACTACACAGGTGCAGACAGGAACCTTTTTGGCTGAGAGAGCTATAAATGCCACATATTTTAAAATGTAATTCCATGAGAGCCATACAATATGTTTCAGACTGGGACAGTAGAGCTCACGTTCCTGTTGCCATGGTGATGTGTATACAGTTGATCCGCCGGACAACGGAAGTGTCAGACATGTCTTCAGCTTTTCTTGTGTTTCAGCAACATCAGCAATTTCCCAGAGAGCCAGACAGGAGAAATACCGACTAACAGCTTGTACAATTAGCTAGATGACTTGGGGGTTGATTCATTTTTGTAGGACGAGATCCCCGCCCTTTGGCCCAATAGGCTGCTGTCAAGTGACAGGCAGCCTCTTGGGCCAATCAAAGTGTGGGGATCTCGTTCACAAAGTCACTGGACCTGACAGGGTCCAGAGTGGGACAATTGGAGCAGCCATTCATTTTGTGGTGGCGCAAGTAAGTTAGTAGTGCATGCTGTAGCAGGAGCGTGCACTTCTTTGAAAATTTTATTTGAAACAATTAATTAAAATGTTATAAACACATTTAACTCTAGAATACTTTGGTACTAAATATTAACAGAGGAGCTGGTGGTCAACTCAGTGACTGCAAGGTGTCCTGTTTCTGTGGCTGTGAAACAAGCCCAAAGCATCACTCCTCTACCTCAGTACTTAACAGTTCATTTAATAGGTTTGTACATATATGCTGTGTTTGACCAACGTGGCCCTGTGCTTGTCTAAACTTCCCCACCTTGGTCTTATCTGTCGAAAAGATATTGGTGGAGAAGTGTTGCGGTTAGCTCAGATACAACTTTGCAAACCTAAGTCATCATCCATGAAGAAATGGACTAGTCCAAAGCCAATCAGATTTTGCAACCTACTGTAAGTAATTGCGACATAGGAAAAAAGTAATTTACAGTGCATTTTATTCTGGAAAAAATGTACATCTTATAGGTACACATGTACTTTACATTCTACATTTTTGTTTGACAGTGGTCCTTTAATTTTTCACATACTGCATCTGCATTTTGATTTACTGTATATACTCAATTATAAGTTTAGAAATGTAGGTCTGATTCACTTCAGAAAAATATAGGGGTCGACTTATACACGAATCACAGGAAACACTGAGCACACTAAGTAATGTGTGTACTAAAAGTGACATTCCCGTTTGCAGCAATTTACCCCGTGGTAAGTAAAACTTTGAGGAAAGGAGATACCAAGAAAACACAGGTCTGAAAGTCCTGACCACAACAATTAACAAGTAAAGTGGCAGGGGGGAAATACTGAGCTGCATAAAGGGGAGTGAATAATTGCAGCACTTGTGGGCCTGGAGAAGGTATTGGCTACACTTAAAGAGACTCCGTAACAAAAATTGCATCCTGTTTTTCATCATCCTACAAGTTCCAAAAGCTATTCTAATGTGTTCTAGCTTACTGCAGCACTTTCTACTATAACAGTCTCTGTAATAAATCAATGTATCTTTCCCCTGTCAGACTTGTCGGCCTGTGTCTGGAAGGCTGCCAATTTCTTCAGTGTTGTGGTTCTGTGATGCATCTCCCCCCTACAGGCCCCTCTCTGCACACTGCCTGTGTATTATTTAGATTAGAGCAGCTTCTCTCTTCTCTTTTACAAGCTGGATAAATCTTCCTCTGAGCTGGCTGGGCTTTCACATACTGAGGAATTACAGACAAGGGCAAAGCTGTTTGCAGGAAGAAAGGAGCAGCCTGAAACTTCAGTGCATGAGAGCAGAAGGGGGAAAGAAACACACAAATGATCTCTTGAGATTCAAAAGGAAGGGTGTATACAGCCTGCTTGTGTATGGATGTATTTTCTATGTGTGGACATACTGTACATCAACCTACTTTCTGTTTTGGTGGCCATTTTGTTTGTTTATAAACAAACTTTTTAAAACTGTTTTTAACCACTTTTAATGCGGCGAGGAGTGGCGAAATTGTGACAGAGGGTAATAGGAGATGTCCTCTAACGCATTGATATGTTTACTTTTGTGCGATTTTAACAATACAGATTCTCTTTAAGGGACAGGAGGAGTTAATGGCTGCAATACTGCATGTAGTGCAGTCATTAACTACTCCTGAGCCCCAAATGCAGCTATTAACTTTGCAGGGTAGACTTATACTTGAGTCAATAAAAAATTCCAGCTTAAGAGGGTTGAATATTGGAGTCGACTTATACATGAGGTCGACTTGTATTTGAGTATATACGGTATTTGCTTTTAAATGATTAATAACACGGTGTAATATGTGTTGTTTATCTGAGGCTGTGTTGTACCTAAGACCTATTAAGAAACATATTTTTTTTCTAATGTGTTGTTGCACACAACCTACAGGGTTTGTTTTTCTCATATTTATTTCTAAAACAAATTGGATAAAGGCAAATTCATAAATATATCTATAGCTGAGGAATTTACTTTGAGGATGCCGTTTCAGAACATCCTGTCTATATCTTAAAATAGCCTTTTATTTCAAAGCGGGTAATGCTATGTTCAGACACAATGCCGTGAGCAGACTAGTGTCTGTATTACTGATTCACCTGCATTATGCTCTGTAACCAGCGCAGTGTTCTAGGCATTGGAGGACATCATACTCAGAGAGAGGCAGGATCAGTTTCCTATCTGTTTGCTGTTCTACTATCAAGGGAGCTTGGAGACGTTTAGATGCTTAAAGTATACCTGAGATGGGGGAGGGGGATTTTTACTTACCTGGGGCTTTTTCCGGTCCTCTGTAGACTGTCATCCTGGTCTGATCCATTGTGCTGCTGCAGCCTAATTAAAGTCCCCGACCCAGGGGCTACTGCACATGTGCTATTCCAGGCCGCGTGCTTCCTCTATCACGCTCCCGTGGCCAGGATTGTCGCATGCGCAGTTACAAGTCTGTATGAACTGCACATGCGCAGAACACTCCCACCCTCAGGAACACAAATAAGGAGGCGTGGGGATGGGACAGCATGTGCGCAGTATCCTGTGACCCGTTTGACAGGTGGCGGACTTTAAGTTGGCCTACAGCAGCACAATGGATCAGTCCGGGAGGACACCATAGGCACCTGTCAGACGAGAGAGGGCTGGAGGAAGCCCCAGGTAAGCAAATACTGCCTTGTTCCCCCTGTTTCAGGTACACTTTAAGGATGACCCTGGGATAGAGCCCCAGATACCACCAACCAGGACCAGATTTACATCACAGGACAGAGCCTATAGGCACAAATGTTCTGGCACCCTAGACTTCGCCCTCAATGAACCACAGCCCTCCGCCGAAACCGCACCATAAGTGTGCTGTCTGGTCCAGCTGTCACCTCTCCCTTACCCAGCGCCGTTAGCCACAGTTGCCCCTTAATATATAGGGGGGCTTCTAGCAACCTAATACTAAGTAGCTAGAAGTGCCCCAATGTTAGGTAGCTAGAGATTTAGTCCGTGGAATGTTGAAAACCGGGTGAGTAACCTCTCATTTACTCTCTGCTCAGGACTCTGCATAGGGAAGGAGGGAGGAGGTACTTGGGAAGGGGAGTGAGGCGACTTTCCATCATCAGGCGCCTGTAGTCTACAGTACTTATGGAAAAAACGGCCCTGCCACCAACTGTAACTGTCACAATCAAACCTAAAAATAATAACACAATAATTCTATGGGATAACCCAATGTTTGTTGCATGAGACACATCATACGATGCTTTTTCTACTGAACAAATGACATAACAACCATATGTACTGAATGTTCCTGTATCCTTCAAGTTTTTTTTATTTTTCTGGGGGTGGGGGCACAACATTGAAAGTGAATAGCCATAAGATATATCATAAATGAATTCATTAGACTGGTCTAATGAGGAATGGCCCACGGCCCACCGGGACGAATTCCTGTATTAGTGGCTGAAATCTGCTGGCTCTGCAGTAAAATGTCCCTGGAAATAGATTTGCGATGTTGGCAGCTGTGCTTAATAGATATCAGTAGCTGTGAGAATAATTCCTAAACACCCCAGAGGATACGCAGCCTTTCATTTCCCTATAAATGGACTGAATATGGAAATAGCTGCTTTATCGGACTGAGACAAATTTAGTGTCTGTGTGGGCCTGGCATCATCCAGGACTCCTTGTCTGATGTTTGGAAATGTTTGATTTGAAACATCTGTGCGTTTTCCATGCAGCTCCCCTTAACGCCGCACGAGATCTTCAGAATATGGAGCTCTTAGGAGAAGCAAAGGTTTCTTGTTAGTATAAAGCTGGCCTATCTCTCACCTTATCTGGACCTCATGTTTCGGGCCTGACTCAGGCATCAATAGTAAACAGGCAGCTGTGTTGTGTTGCAGATGACTAATATGAGTCTTCTGAGGTCTCCACAACAACGGAACAAGATGTTATTCCTTCATTCTAGGATCATTTGTGTTTTCGCCAGCGTGGATACATTGCGCAGATTCTCTGACATTCTCTGACATCCCCAGGAACCAGATTAGAGACAGAGAAGGATGAAATTGTCAGGCTTTATAGACCAAGACTCCATCTGGGTTGCCTATGCTTGGCAGTACCTGGATCTCCCTGTAGGACGAATGGCCGAGCACAACTGATTGCAAGATTAGCCAGCTGTAATGTGAATTCAGATATACAGAACTTTTCTAAAGCTGCAGAAGAGACCTGAATACTGCAGAATTTGATAGAGCAAACTCATTCATTTTTTTAATCTAAAGCTCTATATTGATTGCTAATAAATATTTTTTGTTATCTATCTATCTATCTATCTATCTATCTATCTATCTATCTATACACATTAGACTTCTGTCACCGACAATGACTGAAGTGGCAGTCTGATAGCTGTAGACAAACATTGTAGTGTACCCTAGCTGAAGCCCAGGTACAAAATCACATACAAATAACATTTACATTGTGCTTTCTCCTGGCAAACTCAAAGCGCTTGGGCTGCAGCCACTAGGCTGTAGCAGTGCTAGGGAGTCTTGCCCAAGATCTCCTTACTTAATAGGTGCTGGCTGACTAAACAGGAAGAGGCAAGATTTAAACCCTGGCTGTCTGTGTCAAAGGCACGTCCCTTAACCAGTAGATTATCTAGTCACCAAAAAAGGGGGGAAGCCTCTGGATGATATAGAGCAGGGGTAGGGAAACTATGGCTCGGGAGCCAGATGTGGCTCTTTTGATGGCTACATCTGGCTCACATACAAATCAGTAGGGGTTGATTCACTAGGCTACACTGCTCAAGCTGTGCAGCTTAGTGTGGCAGCGCAAGTAACATTTTCAAAGGCATGCTACTGCTGTAGCATGCACTAGTAACTTACTTGCACTACGCCAAAACGAACGGCTGCTCCACTTGTCCCATTCTGGACCTGGCCAGGTCCAGTGACTTTGTAGGATGAGATCTCTGCACTTGAAAGGCATCCTACTGGGCCAAAGTCCGAGGATCTCGTCCTACAAAATGAATCAACCCCCAAGTCAGCTAGCTAATTGTACAAGCTGTTAGTCGGTATTTCTCCTCTCTGGCTCTTGGGGAAAGCATGTTAATCAGACATGCTGCAAGATGTCTGGCTGTCGTGGTCGATCGTTTGCGCATCGGTAACAGTGAGCGATATTGGAATGAACAACAAACGTGACAAAACCCCAGACACTGTCCCCCCCCTACTGTTCAATGTGCCCCCCATCCCCCTGGTGGCCAGTAGACTGTACGTTACCTATTATCCATGTCCGACGCTGGCTCGGGGCTTCTTCCTCCATCCATACATGCACCCAACATGGTTCCTGGAGTAAAGCTGGCACATGTGTGATGGCGACTACGTGTGGTGTGTGTGTATGAAGGACAGAGCCCAGAGCCAGTGGCGGACATGGACAGGTAATGTATAGTGCACTGAGCACGGTGGTGGGGGGGACACACACAACACAGTGAACATTATGGGGACCGTGTCGGGCCGGTGACACAAGGCCGATTCCAGCATTAAATTGATCGGTAATCGGCCTGCGGTGTATGGGTAGCCGACAGATCTCTCTCTGATCAGATTCGATTAGAGAGAGATTTGTCTCTTGGTCGAATCTGCCCATCATTGCTAGATGTATGGCTTACATAAGGACCCAAAATGATCCATTCCATTCAGTTACTGTTGCAATTTCTGACTCCTTCATTCAAAAATAAATTGCATTTGTACTAAAATCAATTGTTCTTGAATTATCAGTTTTCTTTCACACAGATACATGCAGTGGCGGACATACGGCCGTGCAGGCCGTGCCGCCGCACGAGGGCCCCTGAAGTTCTGCTGCTTCAGGGGCCCATTAAGTATTGCAGGTTTTTTTTTTTATTTTATTTTATTTTTTTTATTTTATTTTTTTTTAACCTGGGGGGCCCAACTCCTGTCCTCCCCCCTCACCTCGCCCCCCCCCCTCATGCGGCGGGAGAGCGGAAAATACAGGAAGTCTCCGGCCGGGGCGGCAGCTGCCTCTTGGTCTCCAACTTTGGAGACATATCGGAAACTAAGCAGCAGCTGCCTCTAGCGTCTGCTGCAGCCCCGGCCGGAGACTTCCTGTATTTTCTGCTCTCCCGCCGGCTGCAGCGCATACCGGGAGGGGGGCCCCGAGGTGAGTGAGGGAGGATAGGAGTCGGGCCCCCCACCCGGATAGCTACCCACCCGGCTACCTTACCCACCCACCCGGCTACCTACCCGGCTACCTAACCAGGCTACCTACCCACCCACCCGGCTACCTAGCTACCCACCCGGCTACCTAACCACCCTGCCGGCTACCTACCTGGCTACCTACCCACCCGGCTACCTAGCTACCCACCCGGCTACCTGACCACCCTGCCGGCTATCTACCTGGCTACCTACCCACCCGGCTACCTAGCTACCCACCCGGCTACCTAACCACCCTGCCGGCTATCTACCTGGCTACCTACCCACCCGGCTACCTACCCACCCGGCTACCTAGCTACCCACCCGGCTACCTAACCACCCTGCCGGCTACCTACCCACCCGGCTACCTAACCACCCTGCCGGCTATCTACCTGGCTACCTACCCACCCGGCTACCTAGCTACCCACCCGGCTACCTAACCACCCTGCCGGCTATCTACCTGGCTACCTACCCACCCGGCTACCTACCCACCCGGCTACCTAGCTACCCACCCGGCTACCTAACCACCCTGCCGGCTACCTACCTGGCTACCTACCCACCCGGCTACCTAGCTACCCACCCGGCTACCTGACCACCCTGCCGGCTATCTACCTGGCTACCTACCCACCTGGCTACCTAGCTACCCACCCGGCTACCTAACCACCCTGCCGGCTATCTACCTGGCTACCTACCCACCCGGCTACCTACCCACCCGGCTACCTAGCTACCCACCCGGCTACCTAACCACCCTGCCGGCTACCTACCCACCCGGCTACCTAGCTACCCACCCGGCTACCTAACCACCCTGCCGGCTATCTACCTGGCTACCTACCCACCCGGCTACCTACCCACCCTGCTGGCTACCTACCCACCCGGCTACCTACCCACCCACCCGGCTACCTACCCACCCGGATACCTACCTACCCACCCGGCTACCTACCCACCCACCCGGCTACCTACCCACCCGGCTACCTAACCACCCTGCCGGCTATCTACCTGGCTACCTACCCACCCAGCTACCTACCCACCCGGCTACCTAGCTACCCACCCGGCTACCTAACCACCCTGCCGGCTATCTACCTGGCTACCTACCCACCCGGCTACCTAACCACCCTGCCGGCTATCTACCTGGCTACCTACCCACCCGGCTACCTACCCACCCACCCGGATACCTACCTACCCACCCGGATACCTACCTACCCACCCGGCTACCTACCCACCCACCCGGCTACCTAACCACCCACCCGGCTACCTAACCACCCACCCGGCTACCTACACACCCACCCGGCTACCTACCTACCCACCAGGCTACCTACCTACCTACCCACCCGGCTACCTACCAACCCACCAGGCTACCTACCCACCCACCCAGCTACCTAACCACCCACCTACCCACCCACCAGGCTACCTACCCACCCGCCTACCCAGCCACCCACCAGGCTACCCACCCGGCTACCCAGCCACCCACCAGGCTACTTACCCACCCGGCTAAGGGCTACCTACCTACCCACCCGGCTGCCTACCTACCCACCAGGCTACCTATCCACCCAACCACCCATGGGAGCTGCGCGCCGGATGGAGGCTGGGACAGGAGGTCTGCTGCTGCAGGTGAGTAAATGTTTTTTTTTTATTATTTATTTTAGCAGGTGTATGTTCTGGGCAGGTCTGCCACATGATTGCGTGTATGTTCTGGGCAGGTCTGCCACATGATTGCGTGTATGTTCTGGGCAGGTCTGCCACATGATTGCATGTATGTTCTGGGCAAATTTGCTACATGATTGCATGTGTTTTCTGGGCAAATCTGCCGACATGATTGCACGTATTTTCTGGGCATATCTGCCGACATGATTGCAGGTATTTTCTGGGCATATCTGCCGACATGATTGCAGGTATTTTCTGGGCATATCTGCCGACATGATTGCAGGTATTTTCTGGGCATATCTGCCGACATGATTGCACGTATTTTCTGGGCATATCTGCCGACATGATTGCACGTATTTTCTGGGCATATCTGCCGACATGATTGCACGTATTTTCTGGGCATATCTGCCGACATGATTGCACGTATTTTCTGGGCATATCTGCCGACATGATTGCACGTATTTTCTGGGCATATCTGCCGACATGATTGCACGTATTTTCTGGGCATATCTGCCGACATGATTGCACGTATTTTCTGGGCATATCTGCCGACATCATTGCACGTATTTTCTGGGCATATCTGCCGACATCATTGCACGTATTTTCTGGGCAAATCTGCCGACATGATTGAATGTATTTTCTGGGCAAATCTGCTCACATTATGTGTATTCTCTTGAGAAAACCTGCACAATTATGTGAATTTTCTGGGGAAAGGGTCACCAAAACTTGGGCCCACTGTCTTTGCGTTGCACTTTTCATGGGAACCTGAGGTGAGAATAATATTGAGGCTGCCATATTTCTCTCCTTTTAAGCAATACCAGTTGCCTGGTTGCCGTTCTGGTCCTCTGCCTCTTATTCTTTCAACCATAGACCCTGAACAAGCATGCAGCAGGTCAGGGGTTTCTGACAATATTGTCAGAACTGAGAAGATTAAGCTGCATGCTTGTTGCTGGTGTAATTCAGTTTATTACTGCAGCCAAATAGATCAGCAGGGCCGCCAGGCAACTAGTATTGTTTAAAAGGAAATAAATATGGCAGCCTCCATATCACTCTCACCCCGGGATCACTTTAAATTACAGTTAGCTCCGCCCTTATCCGGTCATTGCCACGCCCATTTTTTGCCGCGGCGCTACGCGCCGCAAGTTCTATCCACGCCCATTTTTAGGTTATAGCTGCACCCATTTTTGGGCGCGGCGCGCTTCGCGCGCCGCAGGTCAGGGGGGCCCACAATTGATATTTTGCACAGGGGCCCACTGCTGCCTGTGTCCGCCACTGGAGACATGCCTTTACTATTTCCACATTTATACATATTTCTATGTGATGTAATGTGTATGCCATTTAACATGTGAGATGGGAGGCTAATGTTTAATAAACCCCAGTAAGCAGTGCATTTCTATATAATAACTGTAATTTGCCCTGAAGAAATCATAAAACAACATGTGACAGGCTGATCCGTCTGCAGCCTTCACCTCGCTCAGGGTAACTGAGGTCTTTCAAGGGAAAGTGATTAATATTTCTCACATCTGTTTTAGCGCACTCCAGCAGCCATTGGACGGCTCCCAGTTCCGGCTTGTGATTGGACAGGAGATGAGAGGAGACAGCACAGAGCGTGATGTGCTCGGGTGTGCGGCCGTGCAGCGGAGGAGCCCGGCACTCTTTTCAATGCTAATAGTGAAGTCTGGCGGAAGGACACAGTCTGCACCGTTCTAGCTAGTCCCAGCATCTGACACGGGCGGAGCACCGTTTGTGAGTAGAGAGAGAGAGCCGTGCTCAGTAGTGTCAGGCTGCCTTGGGCTGAGAGGGGGACACGGGGCGGAGCTGTGCATGCACTGCGGCATCCCTGCTTCCCTATAGACGTGCATGCCCACAAGCTGCTCTCTGGTAGCCACAGGGTGGTGCAGGCTAGTTCTTTCTATGTTGATGCGAAGTTTAGAAATTTATATAGGATACATTTAGAAAGCAGAACTAAAACTGAGCAAGGAAAACAGCATAGCAGTTAAAATGATAACGGAATGACTTGCATGGATTGAGCTGAAGTGATGCATGGGAATACATTAACCCATTCGCGTTCCGTCGTTTTCACTTGAGAAATGTTCACCTCCCATTCATTAGCCTATAACTTTATCACTACTTATCACAATGAACTGATCTATATCTTATTTTTTCCGCCACCAATTAGGCTTTCTTTGGGGGGTACATTTTGCTAAGAGCCACTTTACTGTAAATGCATTTTAACAGGAAGAATAAGAAAAAAAACGGAAAAAATCATTATTTCTCAGTTTTCAGCCATTATAGTTTTAAAATAATACATGCCTCCATAATTAAAACTCACGTATTGTATTTGCCCATATGTCCCGGTTATTACACCGTTAAAATTATGTCCCTATCACAATGTATGGCGACAATATTTTATTTGGAAATAAAGGTGCATTTTTTCCGTTTTGCATCTATCACTATTTACAAGTTTAAAATAAAAAAAAATATAGAAATATTTAATCTTTACATTGATATTTAAAAAGTTTAGACCCTTAGGTAAATATTTACATGTTTTTTTATTTTTTTATTGTAATGGTTTTTTTTTTATATTAAACATTTTATTTGGGTAGTTTTGGGAGGGTGGGATGTAAACAATAGGTTTATAATGTAAATGTGTGTTCATTTTTATTTTTTTTTACTTTTAGTTGTAGTATTACTTTTTGGCCACAAGATGGCGGCCATGAATTTGTTTACATGACGTCACTCTAAGCGTAACATACGCTTAGAGCGACGCATGGGGGAGGTAACAGCCAGAAAAGGCGCAGCTTCCAAGAGAAGCTGTCGCTTTTTCAGCGGGGGAGAGGAATCAGTGATCGGGCACCATAGCCTGATTCACTGATTGCCTGGCTAACAAACCGCGGGCCGGGAGCGCGCGTGCACGCGCGCGATCGGCCGCGGGAGCACGCGGCAGCGCGCATGGTTCCTGGACGTAGTTTCTACGTCCAGGAACCAAAATAGGTTAAAGTGAACAAAAGCGCATACTGTGGCCCAGTGCACACCAAAATCCGCTAGCAGATCCGCAAAACGCTAGTGGTTTTGGAAGCGTTTTTTCTTATTATTATGAAGCGTTTAAGCTAGTGTAGCCTTTTTTGTGTAGCAGATTTCATATATTGTTACAGTAAAGCTGTTACTGAACAGCTACTGTTACAAAAACGCCTGGAAAACTGATCTGGTGTTTTACCAAGGGTTTTGCGTTTTTCCTATACTTTACATTGGAGGCAGAAACGCCTCGAAATCCAAAAAATGCTGCAGCCCGGGAGTATACGTTTCTGCAAAACACCTACCGCTCTGGTGTGCACCAGCCCATTAAGATACATTACCCAAGCGTTTCCACATCCACAAGCGGTTGTAAAAACGCGTCCAAAACCGCTTGGTGTGCACCAGGCCTTAAAGTGTACCTGAGATGAAAGTAGTCTCAGATTTTATACTCACTTCAGCCCCCTTGAGGCCGCTTGGTTCTTTGCCGTCTCCCCAGGCCGCTCCTGTCCCCCGCTGGTTGGCCCGGTATTCTGGCCCAGTTGAGCATCATTATGCATGGGAAGCCCACAAGTCCCCCATCACGCTTCTGCAGCTAGGAGTGTTCTGCGCATGCGCAGAAACTGCTGAGATGAGGGAGTGCGCGTTCGGAAAGCTCGACTCGGGGGACAGGAGTGGCCTGGAGAGAATTCCGGGAAAACTGCCAGGGGCCTCAAGGCTGGAGGAAGCCCCAGGTGAGTATAACATCTGAGACTACATTTGTGTCTGGTGTCCTTTAAAAGTGGTGTATTTGGAATTACCTGGGGCTGCGTCCAGCCCCACGCAGGCAAGGCAATGCTCACGCAGGTGCAGCATCACCCCAGAAGAGTGTGGCAATGATGTTAAGGAGGGTCTCCGGCAGTGATAGAGAACAGCGTGAAGGATCCAGATAATATTTATATTTTGCATTAATCTGAACAATTGCTCTGAGAGTTTGCCTTGTTCAGTTTTGGATTTACTTGAGCTTTATCGTGGAACCCAATAATGAACTGTCATTAGATTGAGCATTTTATAAGAAAAATATTTCTAATGTTAACCCTTTAGGGCTTATTCACAGTGGGACATGGTGTTGTAATGCAACGTTAAAGTCACAATGCAGCATTACAACGCATGCAAAAAAAAGGTGGTAACGCACATGACAGGTGTGTTACCGTCACATAGAGTAGGTACAGTAAAACATACAGGCAATGAAAAGTATGCCTTCCTATACCTGGTAACGTGTGCGTTTAGAGGTAACACACTGCAGCAGTGCATTACCATAATGCTAAACGTTACAATGTAACGCTAACGTCGCACTGTGAATGACCCAAAGGATTAGCATTGCAGTGTAGTAGGCTGCGTTATAAGACTTTATAACACAGCTCCGCAATGTCCCACTATAAACGTAGCCTTAAAGTAAACCTGCGCAGACCCGCAAGGGAGAGTAGCTCTGCAATGATAATTTCAAAGCTTGATACCCATAGGGGAATACTTTTATTATGTACATCCTGACAAGCCTGACCAATCCAACTGCTTACAAAAAATACTTGTTTTAATGCTGCATGTTAGTAGTTTCTGAGATCGACACTGTTGTGAATTGCAATGTTTCGAAACCAGAAAATGTTCCTTTCTCAAGGCAAGAAATTTACCAGGTGGTAAAAGCACCCTGTTATGCAGTGCGGCCCTTGTAAAATAACATGGGGGGTGCACTTCAGCCCATCTACATAAAATGTGCTGTTTGAGACTATTACTGTGGGCACACTACACACATGATAACACACACTGTTTTCGTGTATTTCTTACCCAGCATGTTACAATGACTCATATCATTATGCATGCGTCAGAATGCGAACATAACGTGTCAAACCGCAAATATTACACAATGCACACAGTGTGAATGTCCCCATTATAAATTGCCAGTTGTGCTAGATTTGCTTGTTGAAATAAAAAATTATATTTTGAATCCTGAATGTTCTTTAACATTCTAGCCCCTTTTAAAAAAAAATTGCAATTCACACAAATCATTGGCTCACCAAATTGCATTATTATCATGCATAAAATTGTACTTCTTTCTTGCTATGACCACAACAATCTAAAAAATAAACAGCTCACAAGTCAAGGTTACCAAAATATGAAAAAAAGTCATCAATAACTAAATTTGTGCAGCCATATGATTACCTATGATGTCCTTCCTTGTCTGCCAGGTAAACTCTGGTGTGATTCATAAAATAAGCAGTCCAAGCCACACCCTCTTTCAGAGAATTGTTGATGGTGTTCATTACTACTTGTACAACAATCTTCCAGCACCTGACCTTTTTTCCTCTTTAAGGGCTGGTGCACACCAAAACCCGCTAGCAGATCCGCAAAACGCTAGCAGATTTTTAAACGCTTTTTTTTATTTTTATGAGGCGTTTTGCTAGCGTTTTGCGGATTGCTGCTGCGGTTTTCAGTATAGTAGATTTCATATATTGTTACAGTAAAGCTGTTACTGAACAGCTTCTGTAACAAAAACGCCTGCAAAACCGCTCTGAACAGGCGTTTTTCAGAGCGGTTTGCGTTTTTCCTATACTTAACATTGAGGCAGAAACGCATCCGAAATCCAAAAAATGCCTCACCCAGGCATTTTTCGTTTCTGCAAAACGCCTGCCGCTCTGGTGTGCACCACCCCATTGAGATACATTGACCAAGCAGATCCGCAGCCGCAAGCGGATCTGAAAACGCCCAAAAAGCCGCTCGGTGTGCACCAGCCCTAAGGGCTGGAACACACGAGAAAGTTTTTTTTGAGCAGGCCTGGTGCACACCAAAAACCGCTAGCAGATCCGCAAAATGCTAGCAGATTTTGAAACGCTTTTTCTTCTTTTTCTGCAGCGTTTCAGCTAGCGTTTTGCGGTTTTGTGTAGCGGTTTTGGTATAGTAGATTTCATGTATTGTTACAGTAAAGCTGTTACTGAACAGCTACTGTAACAAAAACCGCCTGGCAAACCGCTCTGAAGTGCCGTTTTTCAGAGCGGTTTGCGGTTTTCCTATACTTAACATTGAGGCAGAAACGCATCCGCAATCCAAAATCTGCAGCAGCCCGGGAGTATGCGTTTCTGCAAAACGCCTCCCGCTCTGGTGTGCACCAGCCCATTGAAATACATTACCCTAGCGGATCCGCACCCGCAAGCAGATCGCAAACCGCAGCGGAAACGCTCCGGTGTGCACTAGGCCTTAGGGAGCGCTTTAAATTGCTAGAGATTTCCATCAGGCCAGAAACCCACTAGGAGCGATTTGAAAAAGCTCTAGCTAATGCAATGTTATGGGGGATTTTTATAAAATCAAATCGCTCAAGTGGGATCACATCCATAGCATTACATTAGCATACCTCCCAACTTTTTGAGATGAGAAAGAGGGACACTTAAGCCACACCCATGCCACGCCCCGTCACACCCCTAGTCACGCATACAATAAAAATATCATGAGAAAAATATGTTGTTTCATAATTCAAACCACACTGTTCCTTTCTATCCTGGTTCATTTTCCTTCATACTATCATTTTAAAATTAGTAATATATCAATTTAAAGGATGGGAATAAAGTTTAGAGTCAATCAAACACACTTTTTAGTAGATAAATATATATATTTACATGGAAAGAGGGACAAAGTCCTGAAAGAGAGACAAATGAGGAGGAAAGAGGGACAGAGCTCCCAAAGAGGGACTGTCCCTCCGAAAAAGGGACAGTTAGGAGCTATGCATTAGCAAGAGTTTTCAAATCGCAAATCGCGCAGAAAATCGCTCCTAGTGGGTTTCTGGCCTTACAGGACATGCAGCATTTTGGGAGTATTTGCACTTCAATGTAAAGTATTGAAGAGTTGGCAAATCGCTCATGAATCGCTACATATAACTATTTGTGTGCGATTTTAAATTACTGCAAACTGTAAAAAATTTTGTTAATAAATTGAAAGGACCAATCAGCATTAAAACCGCTAATCACAAATCGCTACACAATCGGTGGCAAAAAGTTGACACTTTTTAAAATCGCTACCAAAATCGTCAGAAAACGCTCATGAAATCGCTTACAAAACGCTAATTAAAAACGCTAGCGATTTGTTGTGGGTTCCAGGCCTTAGGGATATGCCATTTTCTCTAATCACAACTATATATAATCTACCTTAAATATTCTATCTGACGAGCCATATACAGTACACATCCAATTTTTTGGGGCCAATCACTGACAAATTCTACCACCTCCATTTAGGAAGACGGCTAACAGATTTTGAATATTATGAACCGATTGTGTAGGTAAGCTCTCATACTATATGGAAAGCCTGGTACACACTTTCAGTTATGATCAGGGCCGGGCCGAGGCAGAGGCTGGAGAGGCTCCAGCCTCAGGGCGCAGTGTAGGAGGGGGCGCACAATTCATTCAGCTGTCATTCCCAACTGTGTTTGAAGCAGAAAGAAATAAGAAAAGGGGATATATGGCAGTGACTACAAGCCAGATAACTAGAGATTGAGGTGTTGGGGAGGTTGGGGACCCTGGGGCACCTATTAGTCTAAGAGCAATCAGTGTGTGACGGCTGGGGTGGGAGGGATGGAGGGGCGTACTTTGCTGTCTCAGCCTTGGGTGCTGAAGGACCTTGTCCCGCCTCTGGTTATGATTGACCAAACACTGACCAGTGCTGCCATTCCATGTAGTGAAAGGGTTTATCCACACAGTTGGAAGTGTGTACCAGGCTTTAGTTTCATTTTTAGGACAGGCGGTCTTCTTTTGGTACCAAGCAATTAATTTCATACATAAAAAATGCAGTGTACAAACATGTATAATGTGAATTAGTAATTTTTTTTTCAACAAATCGCTAATGTTGTTTTTAGTGACCATTATTAGTAATATTATTGCCACATTTAATTTATTATTAATTTATATTTCATATTTTTTTTACTTTTTTATCAACTATTTTCGCCTTTTGGACGTGACTTTCACGTCCAAAAGGCTGCTGTGCGCGCCGTCACGCTCCCGTGCCGCCCTCCCGGTAGCCCGGAGATCAATGAATCATCGATCTAAGTCCCCGGTAGAAAAACCAACGACTTCTTTTTAGAGGCCGCAGTCTTTCTGAAAAAAAAAAAAATCCCGTCCTCCTTGTAGTTCCTGACAGGATAGAAAAACAAAAACTCACTGTGGCCATCTTGTGGCCAAATAGTAAAACTACATGCACATACATTTTTAATACAAAAAGACACAATAAATTACATTTAAAATTCACTGTTTACCTCCAACACCCAAAAAATACCCAAATACAATTTTTAACTAAAAATAAAAAATGACAATTAAAAAACAAACAAAAATAGTTACCTAAGGGCCCTTTTCCACTAGCAGTCGCTAGCGTTCACGCTGAACGCTAACGATTGCTGAATCGCAAAAGTCAGGAAACCTCCAGCGATTGCGTTCATGATTTTGCTATGCACTGTACTGCATAGCAAAATCGTGGCAAAGATCGCTCCGCGGCGCGATCGCGTTTGACAAAAAAACGAATCGCGGTAGTGGAAATACCCTACTGCAATTCCTATGTTATTTAGCAAACCCTAGCGATTGTAAAACGTGCTAGTGGAAAAGGGCCCTAAGGGTCTGATCTTTTTTAATATGCATGTGAAGAGGGTATACAACTAATATTTTTTAAATTATAAGCTTGTAAATAGTGATGGACGCAAAACTAAAAAAATGCACCTTTATTTCCAAATAAAATATTGGCGCCATATATTGTGATAGGGACATAATTTAAATGGTGTAATAACCGGGACAAATGGGCAAATAAAATATGTTGGTTTTAATTATGGTAGCATGTATTATTTTAAAGCTATAATGGCTGAAAACTGAGACATAATGATTTTTTTCAGTTTTTTTCTTAATATTCCTGTTAAAATGCATTTACAAAAAAAATAATTTTTAGAAAAATGCACCACCCACAGAAAGCCTAATTGGTGTCGGAAGAAACAAGATATAGATCAATTCATTGTGATAAGTAGTGATAAAGTTATTGGCGAATGAGGGTGGAAATTGCTTTATAGGTTGTAAAATTCTCAGGGTTTTCTTTATTTTTAACAAAGTATGTGTACATACGGTATATACTTTAGATTACAATTTTTGTGCTAGTGCCCCTATTATCATTATTTTTTTTTTAAATAAAAGGTTGAAAGAGTTGCCATCAGTCTGTCCTCTCCTCACAGAAGAGATCTGTAATAGCGTCTCTTCTCTACTCGCCAATATGATTACTGTGATCACAAACAATCATTGCCCCTCTGTACTCAAACCACAGCAAGCTGTAACATCAACAGCAATAACAGCAGCTGAGAATTGCCAAAATGGAGGATCTAGTTTCCAATAACACTATGACCACACCAATCATGTGACTTGGAAAGCTCTGATTGGCTGCTCTCCTTACATGATTCCAAAGTCTTTGACCAGCTGTGTGCCAGCTGCTGTATATGTGCATATGTAAACTTTGTTTTGTTTGACAACAGACAGTCATGCACAATTTATGTACAGTGCTCATGGTGGTGCTCGTCTCCATTGGTAGGACGTAGCTTGCCTTGCAGAAAAGGAAAGAAGTGGTTACTGGACTAGTAGTGCTATTGCTCCAAATTTTAGTTTATTACCGTAACTATTCCTAAAATGTTTTGCTCTCTGTTTCTTTGTTTAAGTGGGGTGGCCCAAGGGACAATTCAATATTTTGTGCTTGTTTTGGCCTACTCTGTTTTGCTGCCCACCCTCCTTTCCCCTACCTTTCCACATGAAACACCACCTAATTGCCACCTTCCATGGTTAACTTTCAAATGTGAAATAGTCCTTTCTTCCATATGCAGCAGCCACTCTCTTCTGTGTGCAGCACCCTTGTTCCAAATTCAGCACCCCTCTTCCATATGCAGCAGTCCCTCTATTCTGTGTGCAGCAACCTTCTTCCACATGCAGCAGTCCCTCTTCTTTATGCAGCAGTCCCTCTATTCTGTGTACAGCACCCCTCTTCCATATGCAACAGCCTCTTTCTTCTGTGTGCAGCAGCCTTCTTCCACATACAGCAGCCCCTCTTTTCAATATGCAACACCCTTCTTCCATATGCAGCAGCCCTCTTCCATATGCAGCACCCTTCTTCCATATGTAGCCCCTCTTCCATATGCAGCAGCCCCTCTTCCATATGCAGCAGCCCCTCTTCCATATGCAGCAGCCCCTCTTCTATATGCAGCAGCCCCTCTTCTATATGCAGCAGCCCTTCTTCCATATGCAGCCCCTCTTCCATATGCAGCAGCCCCTTTCTTCTGTGTGCAGCACCCTTCTTCCATATGCAGCAGCCCCTCTTCCATATGCAGCACCCTTCTTCCATATGCAGCAGCCCCTCTTCCATATGCAGCCCCTCTTTTCTGTGTGCAGCACTCTTCTTCCATATGCAGCCCCTCTTCCATATGCAACAACCCCTCTTCTATATGCAGCAGCCCCTTTCTTCTGTGTGCAGCACTCTTCTTCCACATGTAGCAGCCCCTCTTCCATATGCAGCAGTCCCTCTATTCTGTGTACAGCACCCCTCTTCCATATGCAACAGCCTCTTTCTTCTGTGTGCAGCAGCCTTCTTCCACATACAGCAGCCCCTCTTTTCAATATGCAACACCCTTCTTCCATATGCAGCAGCCCTCTTCCATATGCAGCACCCTTCTTCCATATGTAGCCCCTCTTCCATATGCAGCAGCCCCTCTTCCATATGCAGCAGCCCCTCTTCTATATGCAGCAGCCCCTCTTCTATATGCAGCAGCCCTTCTTCCATATGCAGCCCCTCTTCCATATGCAGCAGCCCCTTTCTTCTGTGTGCAGCACCCTTCTTCCATATGCAGCAGCCCCTCTTCCATATGCAGCACCCTTCTTCCATATGCAGCAGCCCCTCTTCCATATGCAGCCCCTCTTTTCTGTGTGCAGCACTCTTCTTCCATATGCAGCCCCTCTTCCATATGCAACAACCCCTCTTCTATATGCAGCAGCCCCTTTCTTCTGTGTGCAGCACTCTTCTTCCACATGTAGCAGCCCCTCTTCCATATGCAGCAGTCCCTCTATTCTGTGTACAGCACCCCTCTTCCATATGCAACAGCCTCTTTCTTCTGTGTGCAGCAGCCTTCTTCCACATACAGCAGCCCCTCTTTTCAATATGCAACACCCTTCTTCCATATGCAGCAGCCCTCTTCCATATGCAGCACCCTTCTTCCATATGTAGCCCCTCTTCCATATGCAGCAGCCCCTCTTCCATATGCAGCAGCCCCTCTTCCATATGCAGCAGCCCCTCTTCTATATGCAGCAGCCCTTCTTCCATATGCAGCCCCTTTTCCATATGCAGCAGCCCCTTTCTTCTGTGTGCAGCACCCTTCTTCCATATGCAGCAGCCCTCTTCCATATGCAGCACCCTTCTTCCATATGCAGCAGCCCCTCTTCCATATGCAGCCCCTCTTTTCTGTGTGCAGCACTCTTCTTCCATATGCAGCCCCTCTTCCATATGCAACAACCCCTCTTCTATATGCAGCAGCCCCTTTCTTCTGTGTGCAGCACTCTTCTTCCACATGTAGCAGCCACTTCTTCCATATGCAGCAGCCCCTCTTTTCTGTGTGCAGCACTCTTCTTCCATATGCAGCAGCCCCTCTTCCATATGCAGTAGCCCCTTTCTTCCATGTGCAGCCCCTCTTCTATATGCAGCAGCCCTTCTTCCATATGCAGCCCCTCTTCCATATGCAGCAGCCCCTCTTCTATATGCAGCAGCCCCTTTCTTCTGTGTGCAGCAGCCCTTCTTCCATATGCAGCAGCCCCTCTTCCTTATGCAGTGGCCCCTTTCTTCCATGTGCAGCCCCTCTTCTATATGCAGCAGCCCTTCTTCCATATGCAGCCCCTCTTCCATATGCAGCAGCCCCTCTTCTATATGCAGCAGCCCCTTTCTTCTGTGTGCAGCAGCCCTTCTTCCATATGCAGCAGCCCCTCTTCCATATGTGGCAGCTCCTCTATTCTGTGTGCTGCTCCCCTCTTCCATATGCAACAGCCCCTCTTCCATGTGCAGCAGCCCCTCTTCCATATGCAGCAACCCCTCTATTCTGTGTGCTGCTCCCCTCTTCCATATGCAACAGCCGCTCTTCCAAATGCAGCAGCCCCTCTTCCATATGCAGCAACCCCTCTATTCTGTGTGCTGCTCCCCTCTTCCAAATGCAGCAGCCCCTCTTCCATGTGCAACAGCCCCTCTTTCATATGCGGCAACCCCTCTATTCTGTGTGCTGCTCCCCTCTTCTATGTGCAGCAGCCCCTCTTCCATATGCGGCAACCCCTCTATTCTGTGTGCTGCTCCCCTCTTCCATGTGCAGCAGTCCCTTTTCCATATGCAGCAGCCCTTCTTCCATATGCGGCAACCCCTGTATTCTGTGTGCTACTTCCCTCTTCCATCTGCAGCAGGCCTTCTCTTCTGTGTGCTGTTCCCATTTTCCATATGCAGCAGCTCTCTTCCATGTGCAGCAGCCCCTCTTCCATGTGCAGCAGCCCCTCTTCCATGTGCAGCAGCCCCTCTTCCATATGCGGCAACCCCTCTATTCTGTGTGCTGCTCCCCTCTTCCATGTGCAGCAGTCCCTCTTCCATATGCAGCAGCCCCTCTTCCATATGCAGCAACCCCTGTATTCTGTGTGCTACTTCCCTCTTCCATCTGCAGCAGGCCCTCTCTTCTGTGTGCTGCTCCCATTTTCCATATGCAGCAGCTCCTGTTCCATGTGCAGCAGCCCCTCTTCCATGTGCAGCAGCCCCTCTTCCATGTGCAGCAGCCCCTCTTCCATATGCGGCAACCCCGCTATTCTGTGTGCTGCTCCCCTCTTCCATGTGCAGCAGCCCCTCTTCCATATGCAGCAGCCCCTCTTCCATGTGCAGCAGCCCCTCTTCCATGTGCAGCAGCCCCTCTTCCATGTGCAGCAGCCCCTCGTCTATGTGCAGCAGCCCCTCTTCCATGTGCAGCAGTCCCTCTTCCATATGCGGCAACCCCTCTATTCTGTGTGCTGCTCCCCTCTTCCATCTGCAGCAGGCCCTCTCTTCTGTGTGCTGCTCCCCTCTTCCATCTGCAGCAGGCCCTCTCTTCTGTGTGCTGCTCCCCTTTTCCATATTCAGCAGCCCTTCCTCCATATGCAGCAGTCCTTCTTCCATATGCAGCAGGCTCACTGCCTCTGTTCTCCCTGCAGTCAGTCCTAGACTAGGCCCTAACCATGAGTGGTCTGCGACCTTTGAACCGGATATTTATTGCCAAAGGAAAAGGAAGCCTCTGGATGGTTCTGAGGCTTCTCATCTCCTTCTTGACCCCACCTATGGAGTCACATCTGGCTGTGATCAGACGCAATGTATCAAACGCTGACATGTGTGGGGTTGCAAATGTTGCCAAGGTGCTTATAGCTGGGAGGCTAAACTGCAGAACAAGCACACAGTTCAGCCACCTGTACAAAAGAGGAGTGAAAGAAAATCAGCTTTCTAAAGCTGACCACTAACTGTCCAATTTCGAGCGAAAAATCGTTCGAGCGATCAGAAATTCTGATTGGATTGGTTGTAAATAATCTCCATTGGTGGACACAATCAATTATGAATGAGTGAAAAAGATAGGAAACAATGATTGGTTAGTTGATGGTGTAGTGAACGATTTTTCGTCCGATCAGAATTTCTGATCGCTCGAACGATTTTTCGCTAGAAATTGGACCGTTGGTGGCCAGCTTTACAGTGTGTTTTTTTTAACACATCTAACAGCTCTGTGACCACACCTACTGTTTAAAGCAGGCCCAGAGAAAATTGGAGCTAGTATGGTTGAAGCGACCCACTGGGAAACCTCATAGGGAAAGTTCTCCAATCATAGCACTCTCTACAACTTAAACTACTTTTAACTGGCCAAATATAGTGTATGCGTAGTTATCATGAACAGGGTTCAGCCTGAAACACCTGTTTCAGGCAGCGTTTACATGGGTGCCAGGGACTGGCTGCTTGGCAGAAGTGGGGAGGGGGGAGACATCATTCCACTCTCCCTCTCCATGGGCCCTCCTCCTGTACACCTGCAGAGTGGCACAGCGGTGGGTTTTGTAAATGACTCACCCAACCCTGCTCAATGTGACGCGTCCATCCGCACCAGCAGACGGCTCCTCTCTACTTCCTGTTTCCCTGCATCATGCGTCATACAGAGATCTGGCAGGCAGAGAGAAGCAGAGGGAGGGAAGAATGATGTTGGCTCCCCTCCACGCAGTATTACCCACCTCCTCCCACCCAGTGGCACCTATTCCTGGCTAGCTTTACTGGGGGCACTTATACCTGGCTAGCTATACTGGGGACACCTATGCCAGTCTACCTATACTGGAGGCACCTATACCTGGCTGCCTATACTGGGGACACTTATACCTGGCTACCTTTACTGGGGGCACCTATACTTGGCTAGTTATACTGGGGGCACCTATACCTGGCTACTTATACTGGGGGCACCTATACCTGGTTAGCCTTACTGGGGGCACCTATACCTGGCTACTTATACTGGGGGCACCTATACCTGGCTACTTATACTGGGGGCACCTATACCTGGTTATTTATACTGGGGGCACCAATACCTGGCTAGCAGTACTGGGGCAACCTATACCTGGCTTTCCTGGGGGAAAAGTCTAACTCTGAAAAAAATACAGTATGTATATAAATCTCCACTGCCAATACCCAGTCCTGAGATTTGATGAGTGCCCAGTTGGGACAGGTACTTGAAGTGCTAGAGGAATAATTAGACCAGAAACTGCGGCGCAGGACATGGCAGCTACAGGGAGTCGATAGAAGCCTCAGGTCAGTTTTTTTTTTCCAGCTACCGCAGAACCACTTTAAAGGGAAAAACAAACAAACAAGTTTTACATACTTGGGGCCTTTCTCCAGCCCCTAGCAGCCGATATGTCCCTCGCCTCAGATCCGGTAACCCGGGGTTTTCTCTGTTGCAGATGCCAACCTCAATAGGTTGGCATCTACTGCGCAGAATGCTCCAGACTACGTGAGTGCGATCACGAGCGCGTGGCCTATGCTGACCTGGCGAGGTCGGCATCTGCAACACAGGGGACCCCGGTACACTGTAGCTGTGGTGAGGTACATATTGGCTACAGGGGCTGGAGGAAGCCCCGGGTAAGTAGAACTTTTTTTCCCCCAGATCTTCCCTTTGATAATCCCCAATGACCTAGCAATATTGATTATACACACATAACATCGACTGAAATGGGTTATCGCATGTGTGTATGTAGCTTTATGCTGGCAATACACAATGAGAGTTTACTGTCGATTTACTGTCTGATCTTATTTCCAATCGATTTTCCGATCGATCATCTTATCAGTTTCTATTCACTTCTATGATAAATCGATCAGAAAAACAATCGAAAATAAGATCGGACAAGTCCGAAATTATCTATGGAACCATCTATCTGCTGAAAAAATTTATGGTGGATTTCCAGCATTACATATTGATAGACAAAATGCAACAGGTGCAGAGTGGATAGATAATTGATTGCTGGATAATAGTTATTTAATCTATACTTATTGAAAACTATTCAAAACTATAGTTGGACTCCAGCATAGAGCTGGTGTGTTAGCAGCACTGGATCCCTCGCAGTAGATGGTATAGGTACAGTGTGTGTCAGGCAGCCAGCATCGCCTGGCGGGGGCGAGCGTGGAGCGCGCACATGTAGAGGGATAGAGGGGATGCGCGCTCTCCCCCCGGCACACATTGGAGTGGAGCAGCTGGGAGCCGGGGAGCTCTGGCACTATGTGCGGCCGCTGATAGTGAAGAGGTCTCGCTGGATCCTCTCATCTATTCTTCCCGGGATTGGAGGCCATGGCGCTGGGACCGCGGCCGGAGCTGGTTGGGAAGCGCTTTGTGTGTGTGCTCCGAGGAGGAGGAGAGGAGCCCCCGGAGCTCGGGGAGATTGCTCAGATCGGACGCTGGGGATGGAGAGCCGGGGTCATACGAGCCGTCTCACACCGGGACAACAACAACCCCGATCTAGCGGTGAGTAGCAGACGTTGGCGGATGACTGCCTGCTACGGTTCAGTCTGTTGCAGAGTACCGCTGCCTGGCTCTGCAGGGACCGCTGGGGAACCCTGCTTGCAACTCTGCTGCCGTGAGCCTGGGGCACCCTTCTTCTCAGCTGGGTGACAGGGGTTCTGTCATGTGCTGCTGGGTGCCAGGGGTCCTGTCATGTGCTGCTGGGTGCCAGGGGTCCTGTCATGTGCTGCTGGGTGCCAGGGGTCCTGTCATGTGCTGCTGGGTGCCAGGGGTCCTGTCATGTGCTGCTGGGTGCCAGGGGTCCTGTCATGTGCTGCAGGGTGCCAGGGGTCCTGTCATGTGCTGCAGGGTGCCAGGGGTCCTGTCATGTGCTGCAGGGTGCCAGGGGTCCTGTCATGTGCTGCAGGGTGCCAGGGGTCCTGTCATGTGCTGCAGGGTGCCAGGGGTCCTGTCATGTGCTGCAGGGTGCCAGGGGTCCTGTCATGTGCTGCAGGGTGCCAGGGGTCCTGTCATGTGCTGCAGGGTGCCAGGGGTCCTGTCATGTGCTGCAGGGTGCCAGGGGTCCTGTCATGTGCTGCAGGGTGCCAGGGGTCCTGTCATGTGCTGCAGGGTGCCAGGGGTCCTGTCATGTGCTGCAGGGTGCCAGGGGTCCTGTCATGTGCTGCAGGGTGCCAGGGGTCCTGTCATGTGCTGCAGGGTGCCAGGGGTTCTGTCATGTGCTGCAGGGTGCCAGGGGTCCTGGCATGTGCTGCTGGGTGCCAGGGGTCCTGGCATGTGCTGCTGGGTGCCAGGGGTCCTGGCATGTGCTGCTGGGTGCCAGGGGTCCTGGCATGTGCTGCTGGGTGCCAGGGGTCCTGGCATGTGCTGCTGGGTGCCAGGGGTCCTGGCATGTGCTGCTGGGTGCCAGGGGTCCTGTCATGGTCTGCTGGGTGCCAGGGGTCCTGTCATGGTCTGCAGGGTGCCAGGGGTCCTGTCATGGTCTGCTGGGTGCCAGGGGTCCTGTCATGGTCTGCTGGGTGCCAGGGGTCCTGTCATGGTCTGCTGGGTGCCAGGGGTCCTGTCATGTGCTGCTGGGTGCCAGGAGTCCTCTGTTGTGCTGCTGGGTGCCAGGGGTCCTCTCATGCTGCTGGGTGCCAGGGGTCCTGTTGTATGTTGCTGGGTGCCAGGGGTCCTGTCATGTGCTGCTGGGTGCCAGGGGTCCTGTCATGTGCTGCTGGGTGCCAGGGGTCCTGTCATGTGCTGCTGGGTGCCAGGGGTCCTGTCATATGCCGCTGGGTGCCAGGGGTCCTGTCATATGCCGCTGGGTGCCAGGGGTCCTGTCATATGCCGCTGGGTGCCAGGGGTCCTGTCATATGCCGCTGGGTGCCAGGGGTGCTGTCATGTGCAGCTGGGTGCCAGGGTCCTCTGTTGTGCAGCTGGGTGCCAGGGGTCCTCTGTTGTGCTGCTGGGTGCCAGGGGTCCTCTGTCATGTGCTGCTGGGTGCCAGGGGTCCTGCCATGTGCTGCTGGGTGCCAGGGGTCCTGTCATGTGCTGCTGGGTGCCAGGGGTCCTGTCATGTGCTGCTGGGTGCCAGGGGTCCTGTCATGTGCTGCTGGGTGCCAGGGGTCCTGTCATGGTCTGCTGGGTGCCAGGGGTCCTGTCATGTGCTGCTGGGTGCCAGGAGTCCTCTGTTGTGCTGCTGGGTGCCAGGAGTCCTCTGTTGTGCTGCTGGGTGCCAGGGGTCCTCTGTTGTGCTGCTGGGTGCCAGGGGTCCTCTGTTGTGCTGCTGAGTGCCAGGGGTCCTCTCATGCTGCTGGGTGCCAGGGGTCCTGTTGTATGTTGCTGGGTGCCAGGGGTCCTGTCATGTGCTGCTGGGTGCCAGGGGTCCTGTCATGTGCTGCTGGGTGCCAGGGGTCCTGTCATGTGCTGCTGAGTGCCAGGGGTCCTGTCATGTGCTGCTGGGTGCCAGGGGTCCTGTTGTGCCGCTGGGTGCCAGGGGTCCTGTCATATGCCGCTGGGTGCCAGGGGTCCTGTCATATGCCGCTGGGTGCCAGGGGTGCTGTCATGTGCTGCTGGGTGCCAGGGGTCCTCTGTTGTGCTGCTGGGTGCCAGGGGTCCTCTGTCATGTGCTGCTGGGTGCCAGGGGTCCTCTGTCATGTGCTGCTGGGTGCCAGGGGTCCTCTGTCATGTGCTGCTGGGTGCCAGGGGTCCTCGGTCATGTGCTGCTGGGTGCCAGGGGTACTCTGTCATGTTCTGCTGGGTGCCAGGGGTCCTCTGTCATGTGCTGCTGGGTGCCAGTGTTCCTCTGTCATGTGCTGCTGGGTGCCAGGAGTCCTCTTTGTCATGTTTTGCTATGATGTGCCAGGGGTCCTCTGTTGTGCAGCTGGGTGCCAGGGGTCCTCTGTTGTGCAGCTGGGTGCCAGGGGTCCTCTGTTGTGCAGCTGGGTGCCAGGGTCCTCTGTTGTGCAGCTGGGTGCCAGGGGTCCTCTGTCATGTGCAGCTGGGTGCCAGGGGTCCTCTGTCATGTGCTGCTGGGTGCCAGGTGTCCTCTGTCATGTGCTGCTGGGTGCCAGGTGTCCTCTGTCATGTGCTGCTGGGTGCCAGGTGTCCTCTGTCATGTGCTGCTGGGTGCCAGGTGTCCTCTGTCATGTGCTGCTGGGTGCCAGGGGTCCTCTGTCATGTGCTGCTGGGTGCCAGGGGTCCTCTGTCATTTTCTGCTGGGTGTCAGGGGTCCTTTCATTTTCTGCTGGGTGCTTGGGGTCTTGTCATATATGCTGCTGTGTGCAAATGGTCCACTCTTAGGCCCCTGGATGCCAGGGGTCCTGTCATATGCTGTTGGGTGCCAGGGGTCCTGTCATATGCTGTTGGGTGCCAGGGGTCCTGTCATATGCTGTTGGGTGCCAGGGGTCCTGTCATATGCTGTTGGGTGCCAGGGGTCCTGTCATATGCTGTTGGGTGCCAGGGGTCCTGTCATATGCTGTTGGGTGCCAGGGGACTTCTCTTAAGCTGTTGAGTGCCAGGGGAGCTCTCTTAGGCTGTTGGGTGCCAGTGGTCCTCTCTTAGGCTGCTGGATGCCAGGGGTCCTCTTAATGGTTGTTGGGTGCCATGGGACCACTCTTGTGCTTGAGGGTGCCAGTGTCCTCTTGTGCTTGAGGGTGCCAGTGTCCTCTTGTGCTTGAGGGTGCCAGGGGTCCTCTTGTGCTTCAGGGTGCCAGGTGTCCTCTTGTGCTCCAGGGTGCCAGGTTTGCCTGTCTTATGCTGCTGTTTGCGAGAGGTACTTTCTTTTATGCTGCTGGGTGACAGGGGTCCTGTCATTCTGCCGGGTGCCAGAGGGCCTCTCTTATGCTGTTGGGTGCCAGGGAGTCCCTTCCTACATTGCAGGGATCCAGGGGGAGGGTGTGGGTCACTTATGCTTCTGGTTTCCAGGTGTAGCCTGTCTGTTGGGTGCCAGGGCAATCCTTCTCAGTGCCAGGTGGTCCCTTGTTTTTTTTTCGGATGTCAGGCACTCTCTTGTGTTTGCTACATACCCCGAGCTCACTGTTATGGTCCTGGATGCCAGAGGGTTCTTTCTGCCTGTTGTGTGAGAAGGGCTCCCTTCTGTCTGCCTGGTAGTCTCTGTTAATCTACTGGGTACCAGGTATCCCTTCTGCCTGCTGGGTGCCAGGGGGTCTCTTTCCCCCCCCTTTTTTTTTTTTTACTGTTGGGTTTAGTGGTCCATTGTTTTTTTTCTTTGTTTTTCCCTTTTACTTGTTTATTGCATAGTGCTGGGGGTCCCTTCTCTCCTGTTTATCACACTGTGCTGGTGGTCCATTTCCCCCTGTTTATGCTGCTGGCTGCTAGGGGGAACCTGCTGTGCTCTGGGGTCTCTACTGCCTGATGGGTGCAGGGGGCTCTCTTTCCCCCTATTTTACTGCTTGTTTTTTTTTTTTTCTTTTTTTTTTTCTGCTGAGGTTAGGAATCTGTTTTACTTGTTTATTGCATTGTGTTGGGGGTCCATTTCCCCCTGTTTATTGCATTGTGCATGAGATCCACTTTTCCCGTTTCTCATTCTGCTAAGGGTCCCTTTTCCCCTTGTTTATTGCATTGTGCTGGGGATTCTTTTTCTGGTACTCTGCCCCTGGTTGCATGGAGCAAGGTGCACCTTTTGTGCTTTGATGGTCAAGGAACTCTGATTGTGGATATGTGTCTCCAGCTCATGGAACTGCCGGCTGCCCGTTGTCCCCTGCTCTGCTGCCGGGTGCCCGTTGTCCCCTGCTCTGCTGCCGGGTGCCCGTTGTCCCCTGCTCTGCTGCCGGCTGCACGTTGTCCCCTGCTCTGCTGCCGGCTGCACGTTGTCCCCTGCTCTGCTGCCGGCTGCACGTTGTCCCCTGCTCTGCTGCCGGCTGCACGTTGTCCCCTGCTCTGCTGCCGGCTGCACGTTGTCCCCTGCTCTGCTGCCGGGTGCCCGTTGTCCCCGCTCTGCTACCGGGTACCCGGTGTCTTCTGCTTTGCTGTCGAGCTTGCTGGTGATATTTGAAGCCATATGAAGCAGGTATAGATATCTAGTCCTTTTAGTCCGAGGAACATAACCAGTGCTTGCTCGGGTATTATCCCTGGGACTTTCAGTTCCACAGCATGTGTAAGTAGCACTGACGGCCTAGCACATGTTGCAAAAGGCATTAGGACTGACAGATGCTGATGGAGCGCTCTGTCTTCCCTAACTGGCATGCTGCAACTTGTGCTTCTTCTAGCTATAGACATGAGTTGGCAATCAGCTGTGCAGACAGGAGTTCAGCAAGGAAAGAGCTATGTTGTGATGGACTTTTTCCATGTACATGCTTACTCAATTTTAGAGTGATAGCCTGGAAACCCAGATTCTGCCAAAGTATGTGGGGACTTGTCAGTTGACCATGTCTGCAGGAGAGCGGTTATTTTGGCTGTATAAAAAAAAAAATACTACTGTACTAGGAGTGCTATGATCACTGTGACTTCAATTATATAGTTGCAGATTGTGTTTTAAATATGCTAGAAAGTACATTCCTTGGTGCCTTTACAAATTGTGTAGTTCTCTTTGCAGTACACAAGTGTTTATCACACTGAAACCGCATCTTCTACCAATTAGGGGTTCCACTTATTTTCGTTAGTGTTATTGTCTCAGCTCATAGGTTATGCAGGCTTGATGATGACATCGATCTTGCAGCGTGTAGAGTGTTGTGTTCTATGTAGCATCTTTTACTGCAGACTGTTTTTTCTTTTAATGCCTTCACATTTTTTTCTAGCATACGTAATGCATAATTGTTTTCTGTTGATATAAGATAATCTTGTAGTTGCTTTCATTTGAGATTGGGTTGTGCTTTTTGTTTACTTTTTTTCTTTTTAATTTTTTTCAGTTTTGTGCATCATTTTGCATATTTTGAAGATGGCATGTGGTGTAAGTTTCTCTTTAGACAAAAGCTCTGTGTTATTTTGTCAGACTCACGTTTTTCACTGAGGAGATATTTTTGGCAGCTGGTGGTAGAGATGATAAATATTAAAGAGGACTGTTTGGGTGTTATGGCTTGCTTTAGCTGCATGGAGCTTTTATCGGAATAGTATTTTAGAGGCCTTGGGAAGATTCAGGGATTTTATAACGTAGAGCAGCGTAGTGGATAGGACAGTCGCCTTGCAGTGCTGAAGTTCCCAGGTTTGACACTCAACCAGGACCCAATCTGCATGAAGTTTGCATGTTCTGCTTATGTTTACATGGGTTTAGGCCCGCATCTCAGACGTGTACTGATCATGAATGGGTTCCCCCCAAAAACTGGCCTTGGGCTAATGGTAGGCATGTTAGACTATGGTAGGGATTAAATTAGATGTTGAGCTCCGCTACGGCCTAAGTTCTCAACACGATAGGTATACCTCAGGGGGTACTAGTTGGACTTGGGGGTACTTGAACCTGTCATAGTTAATACGTTACAGAAAGATTTGAGGTTTGAAAAAAAATGATTGCATATAAACCTGAATACCTATTTATAGTTAATTGAAGGCATAAAGGAATGTTTGGAAAGCATTCATGCATAATTATGGGGGACTCCTAATCTCCTAATAGATGTGCACCAAGGCGTACTTGAGATAATGTTACCTACAGTACAGGGGCCTTGACGCAAGCAATCAATAACTTTTTTCAGAGGACCAGAGCCTTTTTTTTTTTTTCAGTGATTGGCTCCCAGTGATCACCTGGTAATGAGCCAATGAAAGAGACTCCTTACCCATAGGAGGAAGCTCTGCTTCTGCAATGAGCCTCTGATGTGGTGTAGATTCTCTCTTCTGTGGTCCCGAGCCCTTTAATAAAAGCCTACATGCTATAATAATGTTGATAAACACTTTTCTCTGACAGTGACATGAGTCTAGAAAGGGCAGTTGAAGATGATCAGACAGATGCGCAGTAATAATGTCCATAGTAATTGGTAAAGTGAGAGTTGAGCGTTTAAAGCTGAACTTAAAAGAATTTATTTACATTTGGATAAATTAGGGAGGGGAAAGAACATACTTTTATTGTTTTCTGTGTTCCAGAATTCCGGAAACCTTCTGTCCTGATTACATCCTGAGCCCCTATCCTAAAGGTGCCCATTAAGGGTACAATTCAGCAGCCGATCGGTCGTGCCCATTAACGGCCAAATTCCTGCTTGCCAATTTGATCACATTAATGGAATCAAACCGTTTTTCAGATCTGTCCCATCTATGTGATTGGATTGGTTAGCAGAAATTCAGCCTGTAATAGGCATTACCAATCGATTACTGTGGAGAATGGAAACGATTGGTTGCAAAATTGTACAATTAATGGGCAGCTTTAGTTATTACCAGGACTACAGAGATCTTCACCTTGTAGGAAGGAGGGGGGAATGAGTGCATATTAAAAGGTGCTTGCCTGCCCTCCACCTACCTCTGTTCTCCTCCCTTTGAAATGTTGTTGTTGTTGTTGTTGTGTTTTTATAGTACTAATCTAATCCCTAACATAGTCAGTCGTTATCTTATGTTCTTATTGTAATCTAAGGCCATTTTGGGGAGTACCAATTATCAACCTGGGTTTTTGGTATGTCGAAGGAAACCGGAGTACCCAGAGGAAACCCATTAAAACAAAACGCAGGGAGAACCTACTTGGTGCATAGTGTCCTGGCCAAGGCTTGAACTGGGGACTCTAGCGCTGCAAAGCAAGAGTCATAACTACTATGCTGAAATACCATATCAACATCATCAAAGAACAAGCTCATAAACTTTGTGTAAATTACTGTGGTGATAATGATGGTCACATGACCTTGTGGTTTGTCTTTTCACTGGGATGAGGTCTGGGAAGCCCTAATGCCTTACACCAGAAACTCAGTGGCATGTATGTGATGGGGTAGGGGGTTAATTAGCAGTGGTTATGTGACCGATTTGTTTCATCTGCACCTCACCAATAGCGGTCTGTGCCATGGCTCCTCCCATAAAGAGGTCAGATGTACTGGGGGGGGTGAAATTGATTCCATGCATTATTGCGTTACTGTGCTGTGCACTGTTCAGGCTGGTCTGTGAATGTGCTTCTGCTGGGAATTTTCCCGTGATCTCTGCAATGGAAAAAAAAGCGCTATATAACAGTATAATAAATACAATTGTAGAATTCAGTTTAAAAAAAAATTACTATTTTAGTTGGGAAGCTTTACCTCAGAAAATCCTCAATGGAGGCACAGGTAGACACAGGGCTGTGGAGTCGGTACAAAATCATCACTCTTCCATTAATGAAACCTCCAACTCTGACTCCAGGTACCCAAAAATCAGAATCCACAGCCCTGTGTAGAAGTAGAATCAGAAATAAACTTCTAAAGCATTTAAATGCCCAATAATACATTTCATGCGCTTTTGACCAATATCTTTTCTTATATCAGTGATCTCAGTAATTCATACCTTGTTCGACATCCAATCCTTTCATACCTTAAAGTGTACCTGATGAGATAAACCTGTGTACGTACAGTGCAAAACAGATGAATAACCAGGCTGTTTATCTTTTTTTTTTTTTTTACTTTGTATGAAAGAGTTAATTTTCAGGCATGCAAGTTACAGCTTATGACTGGTCGGTAGTTTGTTGGGAATATAGTGAACATCACTGATACACAAATTACAGCCATACAAGATATTTCCTGGCATAATACAAGTTCTAAGGGCAGGGGAGAGAGAGAAAAGGGTCAATAGTTCATGTATTTTAACTATGGACACTTAATAGGCTGCCACTGAGCAGAGACAATAAAACATTCAATCTACTTTGTAAACATTTAAATATGAAATAAATGGGATAGCTAAACAAAATTTTATTTTTGGGATTAGGATAACAAATCCAGTTCTTTAACTCATCAGTTTATTTTAACCTTGTGTTCACTCTTATGCTTTTATCTTTTATTTATATAAAACAACCAACATCTTCTGTAGTTCTATAATGGGGAGCAGAGATAAATGTGTAGTTTAACACACTACAAACAGAACATCCAGCAACACAAGTACAGTACATAGTTGATGTGTGGTTTGAATACCACATCCCCACCTCCAAGTCTGCCACTGGATCAAAGAGTGTGGCTAAATTTAAGACCACCATTCCCAGGAAGGTAATGGAGTTCGAAATAAACAGATGTGGGCATTCCAGAGAGCACCAGATAGGAAAGCAGAAAACACATTTCTATCTGTCCTGTACATGATTATACTTCAGGCCTCTGAAAAATTCATAGAGCCTTATGCTACGTCTGTACTTTCTTTATCTCATACCTCAGTCTTCTCAGCACTTTATACCTTGTTAAATACCATTGCTTGCAGAAAGTAGTTACATGCGATTGTTTCCCCATGTCTAAGATCATCATGTAATTCATTTATTTTTTCCGCTGTTTGCTAGGAATACATCCAGAGCCATTGGTTTATATCACATCTAAACAAATAACTTACAGTACAGCAATTGGCCTGACACGGGGCAATGTTTGCATAAAGAAAATGCATACTTACCTTCCCTAATCCTTTTTACCCTCTAGGCTCCACCCCCTTTCTTGCTGCTGCTATTAAAGTGTGTGTTCCACGCCTGTATCTCTGTCCCTCGATGCCCTCTTTTCCATGTCCCAGCTAGCACTCCAAAGATGATGATCTTGAACCATCCGCTGAGCGGATCGTTCAGGAACAACCTTATCAGTCCGCCGACAGTGCGTACACACGCACTACTATCTGCTGAAAGTCCGCCCAGCGGGAGGGTCTGACGCACCCTTCGTTGGCTTCCGTAGTGCGTGTGTACGCACCAAATTCAGTGTTAATTGTACAGCGTGCAGAGTGCCTGGAATGTGCACATCATGACAGTGAGTGAACCAGCCCCCCCCCCCCCCCCCACACACACACAATTAATTGTTCACTTTGAAAAAGGTGTCCCTAGCGATCCTGAAATGGTGGAACAAATCATTGATTTACAACAAATATTGAATCCTAAAAATATCTTGGTTTGCATTAACCAGCTTCCTTTTTGACTCGCTATATGGCTTCTCACACTGTTTTGAAGTGATGCATTATGTGAGTTTAATTTCAGATATGGAAATATAATTGCTGGTAGTTTTAAGAAGGCACTAGTGTACTTAATCTTTGTAGAAGGCTGTTGTGTTCTTTGTAGTTCAGTACATAAAATCCAGGTTTATGTTCCCCATAGCCTGTATCGTATACCTCATTATGCTTCTGTCTTCCTATAGCATACACTTCTTCCCCCTCTGCTATTGTCTCCAGTCCTCTTACCACCACTGCCATGCTGTGCTACAACAGGCAGGACTGTAACAACACTGAGGAAAGCTCCATCTGGAAATTGCTCTGTGTAACATTTTGGCTCCCCTGACCTGCAGTATTCTTGTTTGTTCTCTGTGAGATCCTTTACTAGATGTCGCTCACATGTGTTCTATGTGCACATCTGCTGTGCATATAGCCCAAAACATCTACCAATAACAGCTGATTCCTGATATAGAAAAAAAAAACAAAGAAAACCCCAAGATAAATACTGTAGCTTTTCAAAAATAAAAAAATGCCATTATTATTATTAATATTGTTACACTGCTTGCATTGTTTAGATGCCGAACAACACACTGCACGCTCTTTTAGTGAAGAAGGGGTTAACTGTCAGTATGTTTCATCATAAAACTGTCCTTTTTATTTCCAGAAGGCCCCAGTCCAGTGTGATATATTATCCCCCCAGCTTAATAGAAACAATGTGAGTCCCTGGATGTATAGCTCTAGCTACAGATGTGCTCTCTGTATAGTGCCTTTTTTTCTCCTTCCCCAGTCATGTTGTTGTGATGGTGTCAGCCCTCCCCCATCCATTTTCAAGTGATTTACTGTGGTTTTCTGGCCATCCAATTCCTTGCTGAGCTCCATTTCTCATTGATGGGGGGAGGGGGATGTATATGGCAGTGGAATTGATTGCTGGACAGGGAAGGAAATAATGTGGAGAGAGTGTGAGCTCCACACACCAGCAGTGCCCTGTGCCTCCCCCATAGCCGGGGATGGCTCTGCCCCTGTGTTTTTGTAAGGTGTGTAGGAATGTTCAGTGACAGCCAAGTATGCTTTGTTTGTGCAGAGCAATTCTGGCTGGAGTCGCCAGTGCTGACTGTATCGGCTTACTGGAATACAGTGCTGGCAGTTCTTTTTGTGTCTGTTTTCTTGTGGCGTAGACAGCAGGACCATATGATATACGTATTTCATGTGTTCTGCTGCGCTATACACCCCCTTCCGCCCCCCCCCCCTCAGCTTTTACTCCACAATTTTATCCTGTTTTTAAAATGAAAAAGATCTCATGAAAATAGATAATAACTTCCAGATTTATTTTGGATTGGGTGCCAAAGGGTTAGAATATTTCAGACTGTCATGTGCAGCGTTGGGCTACGTTCACAGTGGTGCATTGTGGCGCTGCATACTGACTGCTTTGTAATGCAGGTTGCTACACTGCAGTGCACCACCTTTGCGACGTTCACAGTGCGGCGGGTGCGTTGCGGTATAACATTGTGCAGCATTGTAAAGCTCTGTATGCAGTGCATTGCTGCAAAGTGTGTAAGTTAGTGAAGCATAATTTTTTTTTTTTTTTTTAATTTGTGCTTCAGACTCAGATTTAGTTCTCAAGCTTGTCAGCCACATTGTGGGTTCTTTCTCACCTCGGGAGGGTACAACAACTGCTTTTGACTACTGGCAGAGATTGGGGGGCAGTAATATGCTAACAGAGGTAGGTGGGACTACCTGTGACCGAAGGACAGTTTGGCGGCATTGTGTTTTTTTGTTGACTAGAGATGCCAATTAGCTCATAGTTCTGGTTAGCTCCCTCCATTTATAGGCAGCAGGCCACACAGAAGCCCTTTTTCATCATATTAGCCACTTCCCTGCTCTGCCAATGCTGGCCTGGTCCTTTCTGCTCCTGTTATTCACTAAAACATTTGATTGAAATGCTTGGATTACTCATTGGATAACCAAGCCTTTATCTGCTCGGTGCTCCCCTAGTTCAGTCTGCCTCTGCTCCAGCCAGACTCTCGCTTTTAGCTTTTTCCTTTCAGTTGCTGAAGGAAAATATCCAAGTGGAAAGACAGACCGTAGGAGTAGAACACTGAGCGGATTGATGTCTGGTTATCCAGGGTACAGTGACCGAGCAAGCGAGGGACTGGTGAACAGATATGAGAAAACCTGCTGCCTGTAAACAATGACGGGCACTGTAGTGTCATGTCTAGTTTCAGAAATAAAACCAATAATGTAGTGTAATTAAATTATTGACAAGGAGGGCATCATTGAAGCCATGTGCAGAGTATTTTATCATTGCAGTTCTCCTGTAAAGCACACCTTTCCCTAGAAAAAATCTTTTCAAATGAGTCAGCATAGTGAATACATAGAAGTCCAGGTCAGCAATAGTAGAAGTAACCTTAAATAAGCAAGCAAGAAGTAACCCCCACAAGCAAGCAAGAAATTCTGTGCCAGTGCCCACCACTGTGTGGCAGCATGGCTGTGCCGGTGCCCACCACTGCATGGCTGTCCCGGTGCCCACCACTGTGTGGCAGCATGGCTGTCCCGGTGCCCACCACTGTGTGGCAGCATGGCTGTCCCGGTGCCCGCCACTGTGTGGCAGCATGGCTGTCCCGGTGCCCACCACTGTGTGGCAGCATGGCTGTCCCGGTGCCCACCACTGCATGGCTGTCCCGGTGCCCACCACTGTGTGGCAGCATGGCTGTGCCGGTGCCTACCACTGTGTGGCAGCATGGCTGTGCCGGTGCCCACCACTGTGTGGCAGCATGGCTGTCCCGGTGCCCACCACTGCATGGCTGTCCCGGTGCCCACCACTGTGTGGCAGCATGGCTGTGCCGGTGCCTACCACTGTGTGGCAGCATGGCTGTGCCGGTGCCCACCACTGTGTGGCAGCATGGCTGTCCCGGTGCCCACCACTGCATGGCTGTCCCGGTGCCCACCACTGTGTGGCAGCATGGCTGTGCCGGTGCCCACCACTGTGTGGCAGCATGGCTGTGCCGGTGCCCACCACTGTGTGGCAGCATGGCTGTGCCGGTGCCCACCACTGTGTGGCAGCATGGCTGTGCCGGTGCCCACCACTGTGTGGCAGCATGGCTGTGCCGGTGCCCACCACTGTGTGGCTGCATGGCTGTGCCGGTGCCCACCACTGTGTGGCAGCATGGCTGTGCCGGTGCCCACCACTGTGTGGCAGCATGGCTGTGCCGGTGCCCACCACTGTGTGGCTGCATGGCTGTGCCGGTGCCCACCACTGTGTGGCTGCATGGCTGTGCCGGTTCCCACCACTGTGTGGCTGCATGGCTGTGCTGGTGCCCACCACTGTGTGGCTGCATGGCTGTGCCCACCACTGTGTGGCTGCATGGCTGTGCCCACCACTGTGTGGCTGCATGGCTGTGCCCATCACTGTGTGGCTGCATGGCTGTGCCCACCACTGTGTGGCTGCATGGCTGTGCCCACCACTGTGTGGCTGCATGGCTGTGCCCACCACTGTGTGGCTGCATGGCTGTGCCCACCACTGTGTGGCTGCATGGCTGTGCCCACCACTGTGTGGCTGCATGGCTGTGCCCACCACTGTGTGGCTGCATGGCTGTGCCGGTGCCCACCACTGTGTGGCTGCATGGCTGTGCCGGTGCCCACCACTGTGTGGCTGCATGGCTGTGCCGGTGCCCACCACCGTGTGGCAGCATGGCTGTACGTAAGCAGGAACGCAGCAGAATCGCTGAATCTGCAGTGTGTCTACTTCCTGCTTTCATGGAAGCAGACAAAGGGTTAACATCCTGTGTTTACATATTAGCTGTCTGCCGAGGACTGAATTTTTGTGCTGACACAGCTAAGAGATCTAATCACACTTGTGATTACTTGAAGATGAGGTGGAATTAAGACATGCTCTTCTCTCTAAAAATACACAGTGCATTTCTCTCTGTTTTCCCTGTCTTGTGCAAGAGTTCAGGTCCACTTTAATACTGTAATGCTGAAATTGAACATGCCTTGTTCACAGTGCATGGCCAGTTCCAGAATTGTGCACTGATGCTGGGGGGAAGGGGGGGGGGAGGACTGTTTACATTTGAAAGCACTTTAGCTGTTAGAAAACGTAATTTGGCTCCCCCCCCCCCTAATCTTCACACTGCTGCAGAAATGCCTGATCCGGTGTGCCATTTGCCCCCGCATTACATCTCAGTAGTGGTTACATGCAGCGTGCTTATGGAAAAAGAGTTTGAAACAATCTCTCATGATTGTTTCCTGCACCCCAAGCTGAGCTGCAAGGGGTGTCCAGGGCTTAAACGGCACACTGTTGTCATTGTTGGAAGGAAGCACCCTTGTAGTAGCTTGTAGCTGCCAAATAAAGTTGAGCTATATTTTCTTAATGAAATGCAACTCATTTTGTAATGTTATGTGGAGTGTTCTGTGAAGGAACGCGTAGACTTCAGTTACATGAGGAAGACACAGCACTGATCTTGTTTAGAAACTCTCTCACTGCCCAGTTCATTGTTATATTAATAGCAGTATTGGACCATGTGACTGCTATGATGCCCAGCAGCTCATGTGGGCCTGTCACTGAAGACCTTTCTCAACAAAGGCCCCCTCTGTCTGTCCATGTAAAGACCGACGCAAGCAGCAGTGGCATCTGGGAGATATACTAGTCCTGCCAGAATGCCTCTGCTAATTATTGTATTATAGAGCACTGGTTGTAAGTGTGTGTAGATAGTACTACAGCTATAGTACTACAGCCAGCAGCAGGACTGGCTCCCTGGGTTGCAATGCTAGAAGTGCGTGTAGATAGTACTACAGCCAGCAGAAGGAATGGCTCCCTGGGTTGCAATGCTAGAAGTGCGTGTAGATAGTACTACAGCTATAGTACTACAGCCAGCAGAAGGACTGGCTCCCTGGGTTGCAATGCTAGAAGTGTGTGTAGATAGTACTACAGCTATAGTACTACAGCCAGCAGCAGGACTAGCTCCCTGGGTTGCAATGCTAGAAGTGCGTGTAGATAGTACTACAGCTATAGTACTACAGCCAGCAGAAGGACTGGCTCCCTGGGTTGCAATGCTAGAAGTGCGTGTAGATAGTACTACAGCTATAGTACTACAGCCAGCAGAAGGACTGGCTCCCTGGGTTGCAATGCTAGAAGTGCGTGTAGATAGTACTACAGCTATAGTACTACAGCCAGCAGAAGGACTGGCTCCCTGGGTTGCAATGCTAGAAGTGCGTGTAGATAGTACTACAGCTATAGTACTACAGCCAGCAGAAGGACTGGCTCCCTGGGTTGCAATGCTAGAAGTGCGTGTAGATAGTACTACAGCTATAGTACTACAGCCAGCAGCAGGACTAGCTCCCTGGGTTGCAATGCTAGAAGTGCGTGTAGATAGTACTACAGCTATAGTACTACAGCCAGCAGAAGGACTGGCTCCCTGGGTTGCAATGCTAGAAGTGCGTGTAGATAGTACTACAGCTATAGTACTACAGCCAGCAGCAGGACTAGCTCCCTGGGTTGCAATGCTAGAAGTGTGTGTAGATAGTACTACAGCTTTAGTACTACAGCCAGCAGCAGGACTAGCTCCCTGGGTTGCAATGCTAGAAGTGCGTGTAGATAGTACTACAGCTTTAGTACTACAGCCAGCAGCAGGACTGGCTCCCTGGGTTGCAATGCTAGAAGTGTGTGTAGATAGTACTACAGCTTTAGTACTACAGCCAGCAGCAGGACTGGCTCCCTGGGTTGCAATGCTAGAAGTGTGTATAGATAGTACTACAGCTTTAGTACTACAGCCAGCAGCAGGACCTGCTGCTGGCTGTAGTACTAAAGCTTTAGTACTATCTACACACACTTCTAGCATTGCAACCCAGGGAGCCAGTTCTGCTGCTGGCTGTAGTACTATAGCTGTAGTACTATAGCTGTAGTACTATCTACTTACACCCAGTGCTCTATAATGCCAGAAGGCTCTGTGGAGATTTTGCCGTCAGCCTACTTATTTTGTTTTTGTATAAGTTTTGTTCCAGTCATTAAAGCATCATGACATAATGGAATATGGGCACGTCCTCACTTTTCCTGTCTTTATATTTGCAGCACATTTCACATGTGTTGGATGCTTACTTGCTGCAACTTCTTTCTTTTATTGTTTCCATTCTTCAAATCGAATAACAAACTGCATACTGATCGGGTCTCATGCTATGGCTCCTGTGCTAGTAATATGTAAGAGTTTGGATGTAACAGAGTGTGATAGATGAAAGCCTGTTCATATAAGGCAGAGCACTGGGGAAATAAAAAAAACAAGCACTAATAAGCATTCTTTAGGAAGATCTGCTGTGTAACGCATTTTAGCGCTTTGCCTATGTAAATAATGCTGTTATTCCAAGATACCTACAGTCACTAGGTGGCAGTACAGAGTTTCCTGCAAACATGCATGCCTGCCTATAAAAGAGGGATGGACAGACATGCATGGAAATGGAGGCTGTCACATGATAAACAATACCCAGGACTTGATAAGGGACTTTGGGAAGGCAATGCAGATGTGTGGTTGTTTCTAGCATTGACTATAAAGAGAGTTGGGAATTTATTTTTTGATGACTACAGATAGTTTGCCATCACTTGCTGACACAGGAAGCAGGAGAGAGCGAGATGTTTAAAAGGGGAGAGGAGAATGGCTGACAATACTTCCACCAGTGGGGACACTGGAAGAGATACCTGCAAAACCTAAAAATCTTCATTTCAGGGCAGATTTTGTACCTAAAACCTATATCTAAAAGTGTAGTTAAAATAATGCAAATACGGTAGTTTTATTTATTTATTTTTTGTCATAAATAGTTGTTTTCACCAAATAAAGTTGGTCTAAACCACACACCCCTTCAGTAGCACTGTCACTTTTTTTTAAAGATTTGAAACGCGTACACCACAGAACATTAGAAATGCGAGCTTGAATGATGCACAAGGTTGCCTTTTCAATCGGCCTAAAGCCCCATACACAAGTACCAGACATGTCATTCAGCATGGATTGGTGCGAAGGTTGAACTTCCATTCAAGCAATTTATCTTTTTCTGCATTTTTTTTCAGAGCAGACATTTGCATTATAACGCATGCTAACGTTAGTCAATGGGTTAGTTTCCATGCAGAGAGGGGAGCAGCAACGAGGATTGTGGTTCTCTTGCTAAATTCTCTGCAGGGTCGGGTATCATCCACCGTTTCATCTAGTATGTTTGTATTTAGTAGGAGGGGGCGTGGTAATGCATTTCAACTTCATAATTATAAGGGGTGTGTCCAAGACCAGGGAACAAGTGCATAGCAGCCCTGCAAAACAAGGCAGTCTGCCTGATGATAAAGCGGTTGCAGCACAACAAAAGCACAGATCCTGGGTAGAGAGTGTGTTTTTTTTTTTTTTTTTTTTTTTTCTTTTTTTCTTTTCTAAATACATAAGATGACAAAAGATTTAATGATGACATTTAACTGTCAGCTGTGACTAGTTAGATCACCAATCTGGTTATAGAAATAGACAGGGAAAGTGGCTGAACAGCATTACAAACCTCTTCATGTGCAGAAATGCCTTATGTTGTGTAGAGCTAGCATGTCCTTACATGTTCTGACAATGGCCATTTGAAACAGCCCAGCCATCTCTGACAAATTTCTATTGACTTTCAGTGGGTGTGGGTTACTCTGCCTGTTAAAAGCCCAAGGCCAAGCAGAAAACAAAATTTCAATGAATTGTCAGCATTTTTTTTTTTTTTTTTTTTTACTCTTCCAAAGTTCTATATAGACACAATAACATACAACTGGACAAATTGGGAAAGAGGTTCCCAAAGGGTGTATAAAACATAGTTAAAAACTACTAGAATTTAAATGACAGAGGTGGCTTACAGGAATAATGCAAGAAAATGTATTGTGCACTGGCAACGCGTTTTGTCGGTCCATGCCCACTTCCTCAGACCAATTGTAGTTGTGAACTACTGTAATAAGGCAAGCAAGGAGGCATTTATTGGTTTATTACGGTAGTTTGGCACTACAATTAGCCTGAGTAAGTGGGCATAGACCTACGAAACGCATTGCCAGTGCACAGTACATTGGCTTACAGGAATAATGCAAGAAAATCTCATTATTGAGTGAGTGTCCTGAGCACAGTACATTTTGTTAATGCTGTAATATGTACGAACAGAGGCGCCAAGCAGAGTAAAACAATGTTCTAAAAATGATAAAAAGAGGGAAGTCGAGGTGGACTTGCCTCCTTCTGGTAATGGACATATACTCAAATACAGAGTAAAAAATATACAATTTATTCACAGCTTTATAAAATCGCAAAGCGTTTCGCGGTCAACATTCCCGCTTCATCAGGCAGTACAGGAGCATATAAAACTGGTTCAGGTCCATAAATCGTGTGAGCGCTCACATGCTTTATGGACCTGAACCAGTTTTATTGTATATTTTTTACTCTGCATTTGAGTATTTGTCCACTACCAGAAGGAGGTAAGTCCACCTCGACTTCCCTCTTTTTATCATTTTTAGAACATTGTTTTACTCTGCTTGGCGCCTCTGTTCGTACATATTACAGCTCGATTAAGTCCACCCCTGGTGGAAGGGTTCTTTCCCCATTTTCCTATCTACAGAGAGCGACTTTTATACCTGAGTGGGGTCAGGTACTAATACTCCCCACCTGCCTGTTAAGTGGTTGCCTGATGGTAACCCACCTTTGTGAGTATAAGAACCTTTGACATTACATTATATATTGAGCTTACCAGACAATATTGCACTATTGGGCTCTTGGTGTCCTCTGTTTTGTTTTTACATTTTGTTAATAAGCCACACCTGTGCAATTCCACTCAGACACCAATATTGTGACTTAAGCTAGATCTACACGAGGCGATCCGGCGGCTTGATTAGCCGCCGGATCGCCTCTTCCGCATCCCCGCACGTACCCGCCGTGTCCCCGGTCGCCCGCGCGTGCGTCGGATTCGATTCGCCCTCGTCCCCGCGCCGTGCCGCTTATCTTCCGCTCGATTCCCTGCCATTGTCCCCTCGTGGGGAACGAGCAGGGAAATGGCGGCGGCAAAGTTGGACCTGACGGATCTTATCAATCAAGCCGCATCAGCGGCTCGATTGATAAGGAACATTGCTCCGTGTAGACGGAGCTTAACAATGTTCAGCATCCTGAAAGCCCTACCCATTCCCAGCCTGAAGCAGATGCAGGAGCTTCCTATTGGCTGCACCCACAGTCCCTCTCTCCAGATGGCAAAGAGAATGAGCATGCTGATCATGTGACCAGATCAGAAAATGATGAATACCGAAATTTGGCTATATTATTGCAGGATAAATGTGTTGCAATAGGTCAGAACCCATCAAGGTACATAGAATATTTCCCTTACTTGCCTGGACTTAATCTGCCTGCAAACCTGGCCAGTAAATGACTTACAACTGGCAGCATGACAGCAGCATCATACTAATGAGATACAGATTGCAGATGTTATTACCGTATGACACAGTGAGAAAGGTATCTACATGTGGTAGAGTTCTTGTGTACCAGAACAGTGATATAATAAATGTTAGAGTTACATTAGACCCTAGAGCAGGTAGCAAACAGGCAGCACAGCTAATAAAGATTCTGCGCTTGTTATGGTTTTATTGTGTCCCATGTGTTATAGTAGAGCTTTTGTGATTATTGCTATGTTAGTGGTGCACCATTTTGCTATTGATTTGGGAATGAATATAGTTTTTGTGGAGGTTAGGATATTATTCCTGCCTTGCACTCCACGGTAGTACAAACTTCATCAGCTTATAGCAAGTGCCAGGGGTTCATTCTGGTCTTACGATTACAGTTCTGCTTTCTTTACATAATAGCTTCTAGCAAGCAATTCTGTGTGTGCAGCTAATTTGCAAGCCCTGCATCTGCATAACGCTGGGAAAGCATAGTGGTTTTTGGGCTGTTGCTCACTGTCAGTCTGTCATTCTAGTCTTTTTCATGCTTTACAGTGTAGAAACAGCAAATCTGACCCCACAGTGGGATTGTAAGCAGCTGGTGTCACAATTCGTGAGGTTTGCACCAGGTAGGCAAGACTCCCTGGCACTGCAGGATGGCAGCTCTCAGGCACTTTTAGTCCACCAAAAGAAAAGCGCTATATAAATGTTATAGTGTAGCTGTCGGGCATAAAATCAAAACTCAATTCTTTCTTTATTTTTATCAACAGATAATAAGGATGCTAACCAGGCAATCCAAAAGTTAAAATCACTATTACTTTTCTTTTTGATAAATGATCATTCCCCAATTTATCTGACTCTTATTTGGTACACACAAAATTTGGTACACAAAAAGGAAATTGCAGGGCATGCTGGGTTGTCCTTTTTTGCTGCTCTACTTCCCCTGAGACTTAACGAATGCAGCATGATTGGCTGAAGCCTCTTTCCATCCTGTTTTTCCCTCCCACACACCTCTGTTCCTCTCTGATTGGCCAATATTTCTCCTGCTTAGACAATACACGTTCTATAGTAAAGGACGGGCAAGTCAGGCAGCGGAGACTAAGGGAGGAAATTACATCAGGATTGGCTTCAAAATAGCCACACTTAAAATGGGAAATGCTAAGGAGTTTCTTTTTTTTTTTGTTTTGTTTTCTACTGTAGAAAAATCACTGAAATCAAAACGTGGACAGTGCAATACATATGTAATGTAAGTAGAGCAAGTATTTATCTACATATGTGGTTTTTTTTTCTGAGATAGTATGGCTGACAGCTCCTCTTTAAGGCAATGGAGAAAATGTGATAGTAATTTTTCTACTTCATACTTTTTTATTTTTTTTTTTGCTTTTTTTTTTGTGTGTGTGAGATCAATCTTTTTCACAGTGCGATTGCGTTTATTTTTGCAGGGGTTGATAGGGAAGGGGGGAAAAATGCAAAAAAAAAGAGCATGCCCTGCCTTTTCTGAAATATCGATTCACATTCATGACAAAGGGACACTGCAATTACCATTATAATGATGGTCCCCATGCAATTGGAGAATTGTCAGCAAATGCACGCATTCCAAAAATCAGTTTGGAATGCATGCAGTGAAAAAGGCCCTGTGCCATTGTGTGTCCGCACTGTTGCTGTGTGTCTGTGTGTGGACTGAAGGAGACCGCTCACACCAGGAATCCTCTCCCTTCCCCCTCCTGTGTCATGAAAGTTCACTGAGGTCAGCAGACTATACATATTGTGCCCTGTGTTCTCTGGGCTACTAAATCGTTCCATCATTGCTGCAGGTTTTATGAGGACCTTGCAAGTTATCTGTCAGGCATTTTTTGTTGTTTTCTTTTATGACAATGGTATCGTTTAACCCTGTCCTAGCCAAAAGGTTAACAAATTCCTTGCTAGAGGTGCAGCTGGGGACTTGAATGACCTTATGGGAACTGCACATTAATGCATTAGCACCCCTTCACCATTGTTCATTTACTTGTTGGAGGGATATTGTCTATGCTCTGATGATTTTTAATATCCATGCGGTTATATTTTATTTATCCAGCTAATATCAGGGCTTTTGTGCAAGAAAGGAAAAAAATCAGTGGATTTAAAAAATGCAAGGTATAATAAAGTGCCTGTAAGAAAGCACCGTTTATTTGACCAGTTTTCTGAAATCTGGTTGGTTGATATACGTCGACTCACTTTGTGCCTCGTCACAGCTCTTCCAATAGGACTTTCATAGGCTGGGTTTCCACTGAATAGGTTGCTGTGAGCTATAATGCAACTGACACCTGATGAGAAGGGATTTCCCATGTTTGGCTGTGGGTCAGTTTACATCTATGGGCCAGGGTTACTGGGCCATGCTCCAAATATGTTAACCACCATGTTGCCTTGTTTTTGAAGATTTTTGAAGATTTGCTTTTCAGCGCTGCTAGATTTGGGCGCAGCCGGCGCCTCCATAGACTACAATAGGAATCATTCCTATTGCAGCGCTCAGTGAGTAACGTTGGCGCCATCAGAAGATGGAGCCGAGGTTGCTTAAAAACATAATAATTCGGCCTTCAGCAATCGCTGGAAGCCGAATTATTTCATTCCCCCACTATCCATGTCGGCCTGGAAGGAGAATAGTAATTAAATCGACCTGGACTTGTGCAGAAGCAGGATCAGCCATATACCGCTGTATCCTGCGCCCAAGTCTACCGGCGCCGATTTCAAATGTACTCCCTTCCATGTACAACAGCACCCCTCCCATTCCATGTGCAGTCCCCTCTTCCATGTGGAACATCCATATATGCAGCCCCACTCTTTCATGAACAGCTCCCACGGGAATCAGCTTCCTTTTTCATATGTTGCTCCCCATTTTCAGCCTCTATCATATTTAGTAACTGTTATTTTATGTTCAGTTGCCCCCGTGGGCTGCAGCCGCCCAAGGCCTGGGCCTTAGTGCCCAACCCGGAAATCTGGCCCTGGTCTTCAGGGCTTTTGTACCTGTCCTTTTAATACTTGGTGAGCCTTGCTAACTTGGTAGGAACGTGCACATATTGGGGTAGATTCACAAAGGTTACTTATCTTTCACCTTAACTGTAAGGAGTGCTAATGCCTGAGATAAACAAATAAGGAGAGCTAATTCATGAGATAAATAGATAAGGAGAGCTAAACCATGAGTTATGTCAAATAAAGAGAGCTAAACAATGAGTTAAGTTCGATAAGGTAAATCATGAGTTAAGTCATTTAAGGAGAGATAAATTGTGAGTTAATAAATAAGGTGAGATAATTTAACAGAAAAGCTTTGTGAATCAGGCCCCTTGTCTTCAGCACTTGCCACCATACTTCATATGATACTGCACTTACTGCAAACGCACTTACTGAATGGCAGTTGCTCAGTCCAACTGCCAAAATAGAGTGCTAATAAGTAGAAGGGCTGGCCGACATCTTTGTATAGATTATCTTCAGGGATTGCTTTTGTAAAGCATGAAGGAAATATTGAGACCTCCCCTTTGAGAAGATGACTAGTCCAAAACCTGTCAGATCTGATATTTGTACTTCCTACTGTAAGCAACAGGAACATATGAGAAAAGTTACGGTGCATTTATTCTGGGAGAAGTGTACTTCTTATAAGTTTGTGTACACGTGTATTTTAAAGTTTGCATGATAGTGGTGCTTTAATCTCTCTCTGTGATTGTGTCACTGTGCTGCTGTGTGGTGTTGTGTCCTCTAGGTCAGCGTTTTTCAACCAGTGTTCCGCGGCACACTAGTGTGCCGCGGAACGTTGCCTGGTGTGCTGTCCTCTTATCCCTCCTCCCGCACGTCCCCGCGGCCGCCACTGCTATTACCTTAGCAGCGGCCGCTCTCCCCTCTCCAGCGCATGTTTTTACTCTAGCAGCGTATCTCCCGGCTGCTCTGTGATGCGCAGGAGGCAGGGCTCGGTTTCCATAGTAACGGCGATACATATCGCCGTTACAGGAAGCCGCTGCCCTGCCTCCTTCCGCATCACACAGAGCAGCCGGAGATACGCTGCTTGAAATATACACGCGCTGGAGAGGGGAGGGGCGGCAGCTGTTAAGGCTAATAACAGCGGCGGGAACTATCCTGGGGCACTATACTGACTATCCTGGGGCACTATACTAGCTATACTGGGGCACTATTCTGGCTATACTGTGGCACTATACTAGCTATACTGGGGGGCTATACTGGGGCACTATACTGGCTATACTGACTATACTGGGGCACTATACTGGGGCACTATTCTGGCTATACTGGGGCACTATACTAGCTATACTGGGGGGCTATACTGGGGCACTATACTGGCTATACTGACTATACTGGGGGACTATACTGGCTATACTGGGGCACTATTCTGGGGCACTATACTGGCTATACTGGGGCACTATTCTGGCTATACTGGGGCACTATACTGGCTATACTGGGGCACTATTCTGGGGCACTATACTAGCTATACTGGGGCACTATACTGGGGCACTATTCTGGCTATACTGGGGCACTATACTGGCTATACTGGGGCACTATACTAGCTATACTGGGGGGGCTATACTGGGGCACTATACTGGGGCACTATACTGGCTATACTGGGGCGCTATACTGGGGCACTATACTGGCTATACTGGGGCACTATACTAGCTATACTGGGGGGCTATACTGGGGCACTATACTAGCTATACTGGGGGGCTATACTGGGGCACTATACTGGGGCACTATTCTGGCTATACTGGGGCACTATACTAGCTATACTGGGGGGCTATACTGGGGCACTATACTAGCTATACTGGGGGCTATACTGGGGCACTATACTGGGGCACTATTCTGGCTATACTGGGGCACTATACTAGCTATACTGGGGGGCTATACTGGGGCACTATACTGGCTATACTGACTATACTGGGGCACTATACTGGCTATACTGGGGCACTATTCTGGGGCACTATACTGGCTATACTGGGGCACTATTCTGGCTATACTGGGGCACTATACTGGCTATACTGGGGCACTATTCTGGGGCACTATACTAGCTATACTGGGGCACTATACTGGGGCACTATTCTGGCTATACTGGGGCACTATACTGGCTATACTGGGGCACTATACTGGCTATACTGGGGCACTATACTGGCTATACTGGGGCACTATACTGGCTATACTGGGGCACTATACTAGCTATACTGGGGGGCTATACTGGGGCACTATACTAGCTATACTGGGGCACTATACTAGCTATACTGGGGCACTATACTGGCTATACTGGGGCACTATACTGGGGCACTATACTAGCTACACTGAGGCAACTAAACTCCCTACACTGGGGCAACTAAACTCCCTACACTGGGGCAACTATGCTAGCTATGCAGCCGCACCCCAGCCTCCCCCCCCCATAGCCTGCTGCGCACGGCACTGTCCACTAGGTCGCGCAAACAACCGGGGGCCGCACAAACCCCCCCCCCCCCCCCCCCCCCCGCGCCGTTCCCCGGAGAAAAATTTGGTCAGACAGTGTTCCCCGGGCCGGAAAAGGTTGGGAACCACTGCTCTAGGTTATCTGTCTTGCTCTTGTTTGTGTCATGTAATTGTCTATATACCTTGCTGCAGAGCGCCACCAAATATGCTGCCACTATACAAACCTGTAATATTAATGTGTCAGTTCTGGTTTGCCATGAGCTTGCTGGGCAATCTGTAACTGAGTGTCCAAGTCCAATATGAAACAGTCCATATGCATGTTGGATTAGTTTGGCTCTGTAAAATTACACTGACACATCATTGAATTTCAGCGGTTCTGGAGGCATGCCAGGGACAACAAAAAGATGATTTGCATATTCAGCAGTGATGCATTGTGGGACATTTCAGAGCACACTTCAATCTGTATAATCGCAATTGCCTCTTTTTTTTAAAGGACAACTGAAATGAGAATATGGAGACTGCCATATTTATTTCCTTTCAAACCATACCAGTTTCCTGGCAGCCCTGCTAATCTATGTGGCTACAGTAGTGTCTGAATAACACCTGACTATGTCAGAAACCCCTTATCTGCTGCATGCGTGTGTTCAGGGGCTTTGACTAAAAGCATTAGAGGCAGAGGTCAGCGGGGCAGCCAGGCAACTGGTATTGCTTAAAAGGAAATAAATATGGCAGCCTATGCCTTTCACTTCAGTTGTCCTTTAAGGAGGCAAACTTCTGTTTTGCAGAGCATTTCAGTAAGGAGGATATTTGGTCTCTTTCAGCCCCCTTACACACTCCCACCCAGGAGTTCTGGTTCACTATGGGCTTGCTGGACAATCTGTAACTTCTGTTCTGTAGAAGGGGAGACAGCCCACCCCGCTGTAGGGAAAACAGTCGCCGAACAATAGCAGTCGCCCCTCAGACCTGGCAGATCACTAACATCCTTGTGGTACACCTGTACTGATGCTACATTTTCATTCAAAAACAGTGTATACTTCACCAATGTTGACTCCTTTCAGCTGCTCAGCCACTGGAAGAATAACATTTGAGATGCCATCTGCATGTTACCATGATGTGTTGCAGCAGCACTGCCTGTGCAACATGGCCGTTCAGGTTTCTGTATGTCAAATATTTACAGTAATGAAAAAATATATATTTCACAACTGAATAACCTGATCCTTTTACATATATCATGAATTTGAATAAGTGTGTGTGTGTGTGTGTGTGTGTGTGTGTGTGTGTTTAAAGCTATTTTGTGTATTTTGTCTCTCCTCATTTAAGTCTGTGCCAGCAGCTTTCTGTCTTGGTATGGAGATGAGCCAAACAGCTGGGAGGAAATTCTGTACAGCTGGCATCTCTTAGCTCAGCATGCCCATCCCCCCCAGCACCCGGAGGCCATTGCCAAATTTAATGTCTCAACCTCAGATTGCGTATGGTAGTAAATTACTGGATGACCTATCCTGTCACTCTGACTTCTCAGCAGAACTGTTTTGCTCTTGCAGAACCCTTGGAAATGGAATTGTTTTGTTTTCTTCTCCCCCCCCCCCCCCTCTCAGCTTATAAGCCTTGTTAATTTTAACCATATGTGCAGCGTAATCATCCTGCAAATGTTGGGACACTATTGTACTTTGTTTATCTCCGAGAGGTATTTATAGAACACACTTCTGATGCAAATTTGCCAATTATATTTTATAGGAGAATTTGCAGGCGCTGTTTTCCTTTCCATTCTAGGTTTATGAATATTAGAATTGTACTTTTGGCTCATGTGTTTGTGGCTTTTGAACATGGCTGGCCTCTTAAAGATCCTACGTTGGCAGTTGCTATGGCGATGACAGCGGCGATAGTTTGGCCCTTTCTGCCTTACGTGTTCAGACAATGAATTAGCTGCAATGGAAAGGTAACAGGGTGCTTTTGCCTGTTGCGTGTTTTTTGTCTGGAAGTTGGTTAATTTGTTATGACAATAATTCAGTCCTGTGTTTATGACAGAAATATACACAAAACAAACTTTGTAGTGTTGATCGTACATAACATGATACACAATAGTGTGTAAGTTTTTGTTTCTGTTCTGACACATTAAGATTGGTTATTGACATGTTGGGTGTCATGGTGGCCTAGTGATTAGGACTCTCATCTTGCAGCGCTAGGGTCCATAGGCAAATCTGTGCCAGGACACTATATGCATGGAGTTTGTATGTCAGCGCTGCGTAATATGTTGGCGCTTTTATAAATACTATAAATAAATTAAATGTCCTTGCTGTATTTTGTGAGGGTTTCCTTTTGGGGACTCCAGTTTCCTCCCATATCCCTGAAAACATACAAATAAGTTTAATTCATTCCTCCAAAATCGCCCTTAAAGGGGAACTGAAGAGAGAGGTATATGGAGGCTGTCATGTTGATTTGCTTTTAATCAATACCAGTTGCCTGTCAGCCCTGCTGGTCTATTTCTCTGCAGTAGTATCTGATTAAAACCAGAAACAAGCATGCAGCTAGTCTTGTCAGATCAGACTTATAAGTCTGAACCACTGAAACACCTGATCTGCTGCATGCTTTTTCAGGGGCTATGGCTAATAGTATTAGAGGCAGAGGATCAGCAGGGCTGCCAGGCAACTGGTATTGTCTAAAAGGAAATAAACATGACAGCCTCCATATACCTCTCTCTTCAGTTCCCCTTTAAAGGGAACCTGAAGTGGGAGGGATATGGAGGCTGACATTTTTCATAATTCATTTTAAACAATGCTGATTGTCTGACTGTCCTGCTGATCCTCTGCCTCCAATACTTTTAGCCATAGACCCTGAAAAAGCATACAGATCAGCTGTTTTTGACAAGTCTGACAAGATTAGCAGCATGCTTGTTTCAGGTGTGTGTTTCAGACACTACTAAGGCCCAAATTATCAGCAGACCTGCCAGGCAACTAGAAATAAATATGGCAGCCTCTATATACTTCCTGCTCCAGGTTCCCTTTAATTTTACAGATAGGGACCTATAACTATAGTAAGGATTAGAGTGCAAGCTCCTCTGAGACACAGACCGTGACAAGACGATCTAGTATGTGAAGTGCTGCAACAGATGTCGGCACTATATACATGCACAATAATAATAATGTTGGATTTCATAAAAAAAGTGCTGTACATATTTTACTAAAAAAAAATATAAATATATTGTCATTGGCAAAGAAAGAGAATTTTAAAATGCGTTTGAACAAGTGGCTTGGCGGTGCTGCCCTCCACCAAGTAACTGCTGATCACAGAGGAACTTCAACGCCAACTTTACATGCTAGTTTCCACTGACTTGAAACTGAGCCAGGCAAGCTCAGTAGCTGATGATTAATTAGCCCGCAGCTTGTTAAGGTGGCCATACACTTATAGATTTTCAGCACATTCGACCATCAGATTTCTGTCAGATGCCTGTCAAGTCGAATCTGACAGGAATCTATGTGATGTGTGTCACACACTAGGAACAGATTTCCAATAGATTTCAGAATGAAATAGACCAGTGTATGGGCCCCCTTTAAACAAGCCCAGGAGCTGCTGGTTTATTATCTTTGCTTAAAGCCGCATCTACACGAGTAGATGCGGCCGCGATGCTCCTTATCAATCGAGCCGCTGATGCGGCTCGATTGATAAGATCCGACAGGACGGATCTCCGCACCGCCGATTCCCTGCTCGATCCCCGCGAGGGGACAATGGCAGGGAATCGTGCGGGAGATAAGCGGCGCCGGCGGGGACGAGCGGGGAATCGAATACGGCGCATGCGCGGCGAGCGGGGACGCTGCGGGCACGCGCGGGGATGCGCAACAGGCCGCCGATCGCCACAACATCTCCCCAACATCTCCCCGTGTAGACGGGGCTTAACATCAGTGGATGTTCACGGGGAAAATTGGAATTGAAGCTCATCTCTACCTTGGCCTCAATTCACTAAGCTTTATCAAACACTTTATCAACCGTTTGATAATTTACCTCATGGGTAAAATCTAATTTTAAATTCAGTAAGGTGTTATAGATTTATTGAATGTTTTATTGATAAAACATTCAATAAATCTATAACACCTTAGTGAATTGAAAATTAGATTTTACCCATGAGGTAAATTATCAAACGTTTGATAAAGCTTAGTGAATTGAGGCCATGTGGGGATGTGGGTATCCTACACAGGCAGTTGGAGTAGTCATTTGCCAAGGTGGTGACAGGCTGTGCTGCTGAAAGCCTCCACATGGAACATCAGGTGGGAGGAGGCTACTCACATAGATTATGGAATGAATTGGTAATGTGGTTAACATCCAGCCGCCCAGTACTTCACAGCTGCTTACAATGCATACTGCATTAATCTAATATTTCATGCTTCGTTGGGGGAGATAATTGTATGGTTTGTGGGAGGAGTCTTGCTTGTGTGCTTTGCTTGTATTAGTCTAGTCTTCAGACAGTAAGGAGGCGGGGCACGGACTAGACTTCTTGAGGAGATTGCAGTTTAGAGCAATGGAGGTCTGTGGTGGGCTTCTGACTAAACTGACTTTGGTTATACAGGTTTAAAAACAAACTCTTACTAGGCGGGACTATGGGAACATCGGGGCCTGGATTTGAGCTTACATTGATTTGATTGGTTCTTGTGAATGAGTGGTTGCATGTCCATGATATTACCTTTTCTAATAAATATATAGACCCACCACTGTAGCGTCAATGCAAAAGAATCTGCCTAAGACTTAGTAAGTAGTGTATGTTTGATACTGTGTGATAGATAATGGGCCACAATCATTAAAAAATAGATGAAAGGAAGTGCTTGTGTTGCCATAGCAACGTGAGAGATATTTTCTTTCATTTTCTATCCCACGCTAGAGTAATGACACCTGAGGCCTGATTGTTCTGAGAACACAGAGGCACTTTTTCTTTGTGTTGTGATATCAGTTACGAATGCATGGAATGCTAGTCCAAGGTAAAGAGGAATTTCTAATCTACAGCCTTCCTGAAGCGTACGAGAGGAATCGGCGCAGGAGACTTGGGCGCAGGATACAGCCGGTATATGGCTGATCCTGCTGCTGCACAAGTCCCGGCTGTGTTAATTACTATTCCCCCTCCAGGCTGCCATGGATGGTGGGGAATGAAATAATTCATCTTCCAGCAATTGCTGGAAGCCGAATTATTGTGTTTTTAAAAGCAACTTCAGCTCCGTCTTCTGATGCGCTGCAGTTGCTTCCTGTGCGCTGCTATGGTCGTAATTCCTATTATGGCCTATGGTGGCGGCGGCTGCACCCAAGTCTCCAGCACTGGATTAACAGTGTTCGTTCCTGAAAGTCAGCTAAAATCTTGTGGTGCATCTTCATTCACATTTTTGTAAATGTATGTTTTACTTAAAGTCTGGTCTGGGGTTCACTGCCTGGCCACTGTCCATGGGGAGTTTGTGTTCAACAAGTGTTTTCTTTGGGCTTTCTGGTTTCCTCCCACATCCCAGAAGCATACTGGTATGTTAATGGGTTGTCCACAAACTAACCTAGGGCACTGGTAGGCAAATTAACTAGGACTTTAGTAAGGACAGTTAGGCCTATTTTTCACGGGCAGTTGATAAGCAGTGAAATGCCTCTCAAACTCTCATAACTGCCTGCTGCTGCCTGGCAACTGCTTGCTGCTGCCTGGCAACTGCTTGCTGACTAACACAGTTCAACTGCTCGTGGAAAAGACTCCTTAAAGTACAAAATCACATTGTGAACAGAGGCACCAAAAGAATAAAAATATGGTAAAATTGTTAAAATATGCTGAGGAGGTTGTGGTGGACTTAGGGCTGATTCACACGGACGCTTGGCGGCCTTTACCGCCAAGCATTCGGAACTTGTCGGCTAAACGCTCCTATTCAAGTGAATGGGAGCGTTTTAAGATCGCGAGGTTACGGGCGATTACTGTCAATTGCGCAAACGCGGCATTCCAATCTTGATTGAACGCAATGATTCAGCCGGCTCTAGAAGCCACATGCGACATCCAGGGTCGCCTAGCCGCTGCGCCTTCATGTCCCCTTGCAGGGATGAGAAACGCCGATCGCGACGGAAACTGACGATAGCCGTACCGCCGCCCCCAAAAGAGACGTCTCAGGATGACGCAGCTTCCAGTCGCCCCGACGCCGTCTGTGTGAACCAGCCGTTACCTCCTCGAAGCAGACACCAAATTGTCAATTTCAAAAACGCACTTTTTTTTTTTTTTTAACATACTCCAGAAGTTGCAATAGTGACTAAGGAAGTTCATTGAGATGCAAATGATTGATTGATTAATAGTTATGTAGGATTGTGCAAATTTTCTTTGAAAAGCTATGCAACTTGAAAATGGAGTCTATTTTCAAGCTACATAAACTTGCATGCAAAATTTGATATGACTACTATTATCTGAGAAGTAGAACATTTTGTTTATTTTTTTTCTCTTGATTAAAGTTTTACATTTATTAGGTGTCGAGTCTGCATTTTTGTATGACTCCTACTCCAGGTACCCAATAATTGCTCCGACTCCAGCGAACAACCAGCAAGCTCATGGTAAACCAGAACTCCTAGGAGTGTTTAAAGGTCTGCAAAGGACCAAAAAGCCCTCTTACTGAAATACTATAGAAAACAAAAGCTTGCATTTTTAAAACCGAAAGTATTTGCGATTATTCAGTTTGGCGTGAACATGTCTCCCACGATGCATCACTACTGAATATGCGAATTATCCCATTGTTGTCCCTGTAAGCTTACAGGGACATCAAAGGGATAATTTGCATATTCAGCAGTGATGCATAGTGGGAGACCTGATATGCTCACTCCAATCTGAATAATCGCAAATACCTTCTGTTTTAAGAAGCCAAACGTTTGTTTTCCCATAGGCAAGTATGTGTTACTGAACCTTACTTTACTGCAGGGGTCTCAAACTCAATTTACCTGGGGGGCCGCAGGAGGCAAAGTCAGGATGAGGCTGGGCCGCATAAGGGATTTCACAAAAAAAGTCCTCAAATGTCATTATTAACAGTTTTAATTATTTCTTCTGAACATGAAGTATCCTACCTTATAGTTTGGTTCAGTGCTCCCGATACAAGTAATTCGCCGTATCCCCTCCGCAAAACGAGGCCTGCAGAACCCCCAAATCGCCCGGGGGGCAATCCACTGGCATTTCCTGGAAGGGGCAGAGCTTTCAGCTTCAGCTCTGCCCCTCCTGACGTCAATCGCGGCGGATCGCCGCCTCTGCCCTCCCCTCTCACTCTTCCTTCACAGAGAGGGGCGGGGAGAGGCGGCGATCCGTGCGGCGATTGACGTCAGGAGGGGCAGAGCTACAGCTGGAAGCTCTGCCCCTCAGTGCAGTCGTGGATGTTTGCCCGGGGGATTTGGGGGCTCTGCAGCCCTCGTTTAGCGGCGGGGATGCGGCGGATTATTTGGGAGCACTGAAGCGAACTATAAGGTAAAATAGTTTGCTTCCGTGGCTCTTTTGCTGGCGCGGGCCACAAAATATTGTACCGAGGGCCGCAAATGGCCCGCGGGCCGCGAGTTTGAGACCCCTGCTTTACTGGGTTCTTTTTAAAGCAGAACTGTAAATTGTCATAAAAACAAAGTGTTTCACTAACCTGGGGCTTCAGCCAGCCCCATGCAGCCTTCCTGTCCCGCGCAGGTCCTCCATGATACTCCGTTCTCCTGCCACCAGCTACTTACCTTTCAGTCGATGGCAACTTTGCCTGCCCGCCCAGAGCCATGCGTTTCTTTTTCCGCGTTGCAGCCGGCAATAGTGTCCTGCGCTATTAGAAGGGAGGATCGTGGAGGACTGGTGCGGGGCAGGAAGGCTGCACAGGGCAGGCGGAAACCCCAGGTTAGTGAAACACTTGTTTTATAACAATATACAGTTCCGCTTTCAGCCTCGTATACACGCTGGACAAAACTCGGCCTGCGTTGCTGATAATGACCGCCATCTAGTGTGTGTATAGTGCCCCCTGACACCTCGGCCAGCGATCGGCCTGGCCAATTCCTCCAAGCAGTTCATTTAGTTGGCACTATAAATATTCTTGCATCCTACCACACTTCCCACATGTCTTGTCTGCAGTTTTTCATTAATCTGAGGTGGCCAGCAATGTGCATGCTGAAGAGACTTGTAGCGTATAATCCAGGCTTAGGCCACATACACACATCAGACCATAGTCTTTGGAAAATGAAAGATCACAGACCAATCTTACCATCCTTCCTGTAGTATAAGAGCCATACTCTACACAGTCTTTTCTATGGAGCTGAACTCCCCATCAGAAAAAAATCTTTGCAAGATGCTGAACACACAGATCCTGTACAGACACAAAAGATCAGTATCTGCAAAAGATCTGTTCCTGCCAGAAATCCATTCCTGCAAATTGCAATGATAGTCTATGAGATCTGCAGATCATCATACACACATGATTTAACTGACATTCATCTGCAGATCCGCAGATCTGAAAATCCATCCTGGTGGATCTGATCTGCAGATGAATGTCAGTTAAATCATGTGTGTATGATGATCTGCAGATCTCATAGACTATCATTGCAATTTGCAGGAATGGATTTCTGGCAGGAACAGATCTTTTGCAGATACTGATCTTTTGTGTCTGTACAGGATCTGTGTGTTCAGCATCTTGCAAAGATTTTTTTCTGATGGGGAGTTCAGCTCCATAGAAAAGACTGTGTAGAGTATGGCTCTTATACTACAGGAAGGGTGGTAAGATTGGTCTGTGATCTTTCATTTTCAAAAGACTATGGTCTGATGTGTGTATGTGGCCTTAGCCCTTTGCTCTGGCCCTGTGACACATCCATCAGCTTAGAGCAGGCTGCCAGCTGAGGTTCTCTGTCTCATTCATAACACATTGGAATGAAACGCAGTAGTAGTACTAGGCTGTGTGCTGGAGAGCCTTTTGTATCCATGAGCATTGTATGCCTTTCTTTCTCTGCTAGATGCATGCTTTGTTGTTGAGTGTTGCATTCAACAAGCTTTATTTTATAAAGGTTGTTCAGATGTTACACAGTACAAAAGCTGTTGTGAATTGTGGGTAATGAGGTGATTTTCAGGTTAATGTGTTTTCACATATACCTAAAGATGCCTATAAATCATCATGGCAACAATACTTTGGCCAAACTACAGTTATTAGATGGCATGTAGTTTTTTGTCTTGTACAGTAGTGTTTAAGTTACATTCACAGAGGGGTGTTGCAGTGCATAGTAACAGAGGCAGTGTCACTCTGCAGTTTGTAAGTTTATGCAAGTGAATCAAAGGTGATCCAATGGACTCTGTATCCTAAAGTGGAGAATGCAGTGCATTACATAACATACATGAGCTAACAGTGAAGCATACTTTTCATTGACTATATGCTTCATTGTGTGCGATTCGATTTGTGCATAGCTTTACACCTGTTTTGTCGTGTGACTTTATCCCTGTTTTTAAAGCAGGGAATGTAATGCAGCTCCCACTGTGAACTTAGCCTTGTTTGAGATGCCTACAGGGTTGATAGCAGGCTCAGCTGGTAAGGTGAATCTTCACCACAAGACCTCGGAAGATGGATCGGGAAATACGAGGCGTTGAAAGATGCGATGACCGAGCGTAGCGTGGAACAAACTGCGTGCAAACGCAACTTTGAACGATCATGACAGACTTGTGTTACAAAAATGTAGTTGCTTATAACAACCAGATTCTAACGGTCATGTGTTCTGCATTAGAAACATTAGGCCTGGAGCCTAGTTGCTATGGCCAACAGACACTCCCCCTTCCCTTACCGATCAAACCACATTGTCTAGATTTATTGCAAACATTATTAATTGGCAACATCTAAATACTGTAGTTTATTTTTATACACACACAGCCGTAACTATAAATTATCTTGGGTTGTAGGTCACGTGACAAATGATGTACTTTAATTGTACCGATCATGACTTGTTGACTGTTTGCATCTTTAACAACCAGCTCTTCCTCATTGAGTCATAGAAGGATGTAGCTCTTTTGACATAGCTAGCTTTTTGACATCTGGGTCTCATTTTGCAATTCCTCCAGGCCTGTTTATTTTGTTCCTTGTGTGCTGGAAACCCCTCTGTCTTGAAGCAGGATGCGGCACCCCCCTATATCCCCCCCCCCCCAGTCGCTTCCTGCATTTCTTGTTGGCAGTCACTCGCTCATCAAAAAATGAAAACAGTCTTGGCATGGTTTTCATCTTTTGTTTTAACCTCTTGCATGTTGGGATAATGAAGCGTGCGACTGGTTTGTTGGCAAGGTAAGAGGATTAGCAATTCTTTACTCTTCTGGAAGTGCAATGGTAGAATGTTGAGCTATTCCCCCATACTGAGAATGACCTTGCTGCATGCTATGATGATCTCACATGAACAATGCATCTGGCTTTTATTAGAGCAGTGCTTGGGAAGAGAGAGGGGAGCTGCAATAATAGATTTACTTCTCAGGAGGGTTTTTTTTTTCTCCCCCCTTTTCAACTTCCCTTTTTATGGCCTTCAAGCAATTAATCTGCATGTGAATCTAGTTGGTGATTTGTAGTGTGGTAGAGCACTTGGGGGAGCTATTTATAAATAGAAGGTGAATCCTGGCAGATGTGCAGGCTTGGATTTTCTGACATCTTCTCTAGGATTTGTAAAGGGTATTGGTGAACATTACCGATGTTCAATGCAGGTTTATAAAGGTTTACGGAGCCTTTGTCACAAATAGGCAGCTACACTCATCAGCCAATACATTAAAAACATCTGGCTCGTGTCTACCTTCTGCCACCAAAGCAGTTCTCACTCTTCTTAACGCAAACCTGAGCAGAAAATTAAGTCAAAATAATCATACTTCAACCCTACGTAGTCTACTCATCAATCACTAGAGCCTCTCCTACTTCCTGTTTGTCCACTGTCATGGATGGAATTCTCAGTCCTCCATTGGCGATGACCCCATAACCACTTCCTGGACAGCACTCCTGTAATATTGCCCACTTCAGCCGTTGGGAAACATGGACATTACCTTGCACATCAGTTGCCCTTTCACTTATAACTGACAGCAACTGATATAGGGGAAAAGGGCCCTAATGATGGCCACTGATGATCCATTTTTTTTGTCCAATCTTACCAAAGCTGTGTAGTAGAAGGGTAAACCAAGTGAATATATTGAATGGATACTTTAGGCAGTCCCTTATATTACATAGAAATGGTAAGATTGGACAAAAAAGATTGTCTCATTAGTGGGCACCTTTTAGGCTTGTAGTTCTGACCAGATCTAGTTGGAACTGAAAGGAATCGTTATTAGAAGAAAATGGTTAAATAATAAATCAATAAATCAATCCTGTGTTTCTCCATGATTTCCTTTGCAAGAGAGTTTCTCTTAGGAGGATCCGATCATCTGTGATCCTTTCATGTTCTCCAATGTACTCCAGCCCTGAAAGCTCTTTAGGCCGATACACACACTAGATGAAAGTGACACGCTGACACACACACACACGCTGACACACACACACACGCTGACACACACACACACACGCTGACACACACACACACACGCTGACACACACACACACACGCTGACACACACACACACGCTGACACACACACACACGCTGACACACACACACACACGCTGACACACACACACACACGCTGACACACACACACACACACACACGCTGACACACACACACACACACACACACGCTGACACACACACACACACACACACACACGCTGACACACACACACACACACACACACACACACACACACACACACGCTGACACACACACACGCTGACACACACACACACACTGACACACACACACGCTGACACACACACACACACACACACGCTGACACACACACACACACGCTGACACACACACACACACACACACACACACACACACACACACACACACACACACACACACACACACACACACACACACACACACACACACACACACACACACTGATACACACACACACACACACACTGATACACACTGATACACACACACACACACACACACACACACACACACACACACACACACACACACACACACACACACACCCTGATCCCTGTTGAGCATCAACCATCTAGCATGTGTACAGGTCTTTAGTACATTCGGCTTTTCGTCCACAGGCTTGCTGTATGCATCAGAGCATTTATCTAGTGTTGGTATTTCCAAAGGTTGTAGCAACTAGGAGAATTCACTGGCATCTGTTTCTAGGCTCAGTGGAAATTAAAAAGGAAAAAAAAAATGTAATTACAATCTGGCTCACTAGGGATTGCCTACTCGGTGCTAGAACTAAGCTACAGGACATTTCTCAGCTTCTTTATTTCTCTATTAAAAAATGATCTGTAATCCATCATCGATATTGTATATGATGGATGTTATTGTTCTCATGAAAGAGACTTGTATAACCTCAGATTTGTGGACAGTTTGGGTATTTCGCAACGCTCTCGGCTCCCGGCCGTTATGGAGACATGGAGATCTATTGCAGCTGTTCTCAGTGGCTTTTACTATGTGCGTTGTCCGCAGCTATTTCTGGGAGGATTTCAGACAAGCAGTTGGGGTGACCATTAATTGTCCCATCAAATGTGTATTCGTAGCAGTCAAAACTGGCTGTCGTGAATACGGCATGAATGGTGTATTTTACTCCTTTGGTGTCATAATAAAACTGGCCTTCTAGACCCACCTAGGACCACCCCTATCAAGTCCTCACAGTAGGCCAGCAACTATGGTCATAATACCATAATACACGTGGCATGGTGGTGCAGTGGATAGCACTCTTGTATTGCAGCTCTATGTTCCCCACTTTAAGATTTTGTAAGTGAAAGAAAGAGATTAAGTGGTTGCCCTTGGTAACCACTGTTCAGCACCAGCAGCCAAATGACTGCAATGAGCAGCTTGACATTCTCACAGCCGCAACAGATATCAATGTAGGCCGCAGCAGACATCAATAGGAAATCAGAAAATGCTCGGAAAGCGATTGGACGTGTTGGAAATAATCGATCTGACCGTAGATCTGCCAGTGTGTACCTAGCATAAGTGTCATGATGCGATAGATATGTCTGTACAGTGCCAAGAACACGAATATTTGTGTTGCTTTTCTTCTTTCTCTGACTGAAAGAGTTGATATTCAGCTATGTAACAGGTTTATCTCTAGTCAGGACCCAGTCTGACTATAGCTTCTCTCACTGATAAGGAGTTGCAGCCATAAAATAACTTTTGAAACTTTGAAACATATCCTACAGTTTTAATGCTATCTAAATGCTATTGTTAGGAGTAGGTGGATAGATACAATTGTTTATCTCATCAGTTTATTTCCGATTAACTAGACCCCTGAGCGGGACATAAAATCAAAATGTGGACTTCCCTGGGTCTCCCTCAAGCCCCCCGTAGCCTGCGAGGTCCTCTGGCATCCTCTTCTTCCCACTCCTCAAGACGCTGGTGGCTCTGTTAATCGGCGACTCTTGGGTAAAGTCGAACGTTATCACGCTAATCGCCGTAAGTCTACTCTGAAGACTGAATCGCGTGTGCAGGAGGCTTACTGCGACCAGTGTGATGAAGCAACAGGCACGTGGTGGGACACGCATGTTCGACTTCACCCGAGAGTTGCCGATTACCAGACCTGACAGTGCCAGGAGAGCGAAGAAGAGGATGCTGGAGGACCTCCTAGGCTACAGGGGGGCTGGAGGAAGCCTCAGGTAAGTCCCAAATTTTGATTTTATGTTCCGTTTAGGGTCCCCTTAAGGTTCACAGAGACTGTACAAACTCTGTGGGATTTGAACCATGGACCCAGCACTGCATGGTGAGAGTACTGTCCGCTACGCCACCGTGCTGCCAAAGGTCTGAGCTCTTATGACTACTCATTAGATTTGTGCTCCCATTACAGCCCATGTGTGAGGGTAAGAGCCACAATGTGGTTACTTTTAGAGACAAATAGACCTTTCCTTTTCTGAACATTTTATAGAGCAGGCCTATTGTAAGTATAGGAAGCTTGGCGTTTGTTTCTACTTGCCGTCTGAATTCGCACGGTTCTGTACTGTGGAATGGCTGACTGGAAATGGCCAATCTTCCCCCTTGTTTTGTAAGTCTGCTGAAGTTCATTTTGTTTTGAAAGGAGAAAAGGCATCAGTAGGCAGCCGTCTTCAGTCACTGGAGCAGTGAGTGACACAAATGTGGGTTAGTGTTTGAAAGTATTCCAGAAGGTACCAGAGCCAGACTTGTGACCTACATAATGTCTGAGTCCCGCTGTTCATTGTCCTGACGGATGATCAGCTGCTTTCCAATGGCTTCTGCTGAAGACCTTCTCTAGAGCGAAGCCATACCTAACGAAACCAATACCAAAATAACAGACTTTATTATTACTTATTAGTATTCTGCTGAAGAGTTCATTTGTTTTTGTGAAAGGCTGGCTTCAAGAGAGCAGGGACAGATCTGAATTCTCAGTTCCTGACGAGAGATTTACTGTGGAAAGCACTTGCTAGCTTATGGCAGGATTTCCTGCAATATAGAACGCTGTGGTGAAATATTGACATAAGCTCATGGAAATATCACGACTGTTGATGACCTGAACATATAGGCTGCCCATGCTATGTGTTTAAAGTGGAACTGAACTCAGCACTTCCTCCCTGTTCTAAAAGATACGCAACAGCATAATAACCTATAAAGAAAAACATCTTTGTTACAGTTGATGATACAAATCCTGCAAAAAATCTTTAGTGTGTCTACTTCCTACTGTAATGGAAGCAGACATAGGTTTAATGCTAACCACAAGAAGATTTATGCGTGCTCAACACCAAGCTTAACCCTTACAAGTCTGGCTGTGCAAATCTGGCTAAATTGGCTTATCATGAGGCATTGCTCATGCAAAATTGCATTTGCTTTCGCATGCCAAACTTTGCAGGGTCAAAAATACCGCAAAGCGGTTGCCCTGCGGGAATTAGTTCATGCTACATAGCACTATCCAGGAGCGCCACGGGGAGGCTTCCCAATGCCCCCATACAACCGGGGGGCTGCGGGGCCCCAGGCTCTCTCACTGCCTAGGGACCACAACGACACCCCCGAGGGGGAGGCTGGGTGGCGCAGACGACCCCCCCCCCCCCAAGCGTGGCCAGCGCCGGGGAGGGCCATCCGCACCCACCTCCCAAAATTAAAAACAGGCACTTACCTTAACGTCCATTGCGTTCTGCTACTGCGCATTAACTTGGGGACACTGCATGGGAAAGGAGTGACGCATGGGTCACCCCGAGCTATAGGGCTCAGGGCTGGCTCACACACATCACTCCAGAAGGGGGGGGGGGGAGGACAGGCTGAGACAGCCCACTCCAGGGCTCACACCACCTAGAGCAAGCCATCCACCACCTGCCCCCAAAGGACAGAAAATGCAAAATGCTAACCACAAGAAGATTTATGCGTGCTCAACACCAACCTTAACCCTTACAGGTCTGGCTGTGCAAATCTGGCTAAATTGGCTTATCATGAGGCATTGCTCATGCAAAATTGCATTTGCTTTCGCATGCCAAACTTTGCAGGGTCAAAAACTAATACCGCGAAGCGGTTGCCCTGCGGGAATTAGTTCATGCTACATAGCACTATCCAGGAGCGCCACAGGGAGGCTTCCCAATGCCTAACTTGGTGTTAGAGCATGCATAAATTTTCCTCAGGTAAGCAGACATAAGTTTAACATCCTGTGTTTACTAATTAGATGCTCTGCCAAGGCTGCCAAGATTCCTGAGCTGCTGCAGTTAAGAAATCAAATGACAGTTGTGATTAGTCACAGATGAGGGGAAATTAGACCAGCTAAACCCTCTTAATACATGTAGGTTGCTTTTCTCTGTTTTCTTTCTGTCCTGTGCAAGAGTTCAGGTCCACTTTAACACACTGCTATATTCTGGATATAGTATTATTAGTATTATTTTGTGGTGCTGTACAAATAACCACAGTGAAAACAAGATGTATACACAAACAAGGGATACACTGATTGATTATACACCTTTTATATAGCATATATTCTAGAAAGCACAGAGAGATGGCACAGTCTGTAAATACCAAGATATACAGTAGATGAAAGAACCCGGCCTGTATGAAATTACTGTGTAAACATACCTGTTAATGTTGCAATAGTTTTATTTGATTATTCAGATCGCATTGTATGAAAACAGAGTAGCTGGTGAGCTCAATTGATCCTGAACGATCACATTACCAATTTGTTTCCTTATAGCAAATCTGAAGCGGAAATAAACTTATGAGAGAATGAATTGTATGTGTAGTACAGATAACAAATAGAACATTAGTAGCGAAGGAAAAAGTATCATGATGATTTTCAGTACAGGAAGAGTTAAAACACTTGAGTTGTCATCTATGCACAAGGGCTGCTTTCTATATAGCGTAAGCAGCCATGAAACAGGGAGAGACAGCTTGAGATAAGATTTTACTGCAGGAAAGGTCAAAGGCTTATGACCTCTGCTCTGTTTTAGTTTTCAAACAATCTCTTTATTAGAACATCGGGGAAAGATAGTACAATACAATCATTGCATCAAATGAACATATCAGATAAACAAAGGTGGAAAAAAATAAAGGTAGGTAGGTACGTACATTTATGTGTTCTCCCCAGAATTTTTTTCCAACCGGGTGGCATATAAAAGTAGCCGGGTGGGGCGAGATGAGAGAATGCAAGGCCAGCGCTTCTGTGAGCAACTCTGCTTATAGCATAGGAGGAGGTTAGCCAAAACTAGCCGGGTGCAGCACCTGGCTAAAAGAGCCTGGGGAGAACACACGCACACAATTTTTTTTCCACTGATTGGCTTGGGGAAGGGGGGAGGGGGGGGGTGGAGTTGAGTCCTGGGATGAGCTTTTGAGCATGGTGGATGCACTGATTCCCATCATGCGCACCTCGGATCCAGCTCCCCCGGACTCTATTAAGCTGTCAGACACATGTGCCAATCAGGTGGGAGGGGTGTGCTGCAATCAAATGAGCCAATCACTGCCACCTACACTTCTAACTGAAGCTAACAATCCTGTGGGCGGGACCAGGGCTCCATCATTGGGGCAATCCCAACGCTCGCTGCTACTGGCCCAATGACTGAGCTTTGGTCCTGCCCGCTGAACCGTCGGATCCAGTTAGAAGTGCAGGTGACGGTGATTGCCTTATTTTATTGCAGAGCCCCCTACCTGATTGGCACTTGCTTCAGCCCTTGAATGAAGCAGGAGATGTATGTGGGAGGGTATATGCACAGTTAGGCTTCCAAAGTGGGCAAGAGGAAGTCCTTTGTCTAATCAGGTAGTAAGGATCACATGATGCCCGAAGAGCACTTTAAAAGGGGTTATTTACTTTGTATTAATTTTTCTGTACATGGATGGTGGGGAGAGTGTACAGCCCTACAGGTAAATTCCTCAAATTGGGCTCCAAAGTGATTTATTTGACATCAGGTAATAGAGTAGCTCCTACACAAACCAAAACAAGCCTTGCAGCCAACTGTCTATTCAGAACTAGGGAGAGATTTATTTTTTACATCTCTGTTAAGCACTTTTTAAAGCAAGATTATGAGCAAAAGATGATAAAAAGAAAAGGAAAAAAAGAATTGCAATATTCTACACAAATGAGGGAACTTTTTTTTTTAATTTTATTTAAAACTATCATGAATTTCTCGTTCAGTGTGGCCTCCCTCCATTCAGCATGCGATGGCTCAGTAGCTCTGTAAGTGGGAAAAACACAACTATTATTATTGTGTTCCCTTCCCTTCTCACCGCTGCTGTCAGACAGGAAACCATAGCAGAGCGGATGGACCCACACACAGTTTATAAGAATTCCAAAAACGTAGCAGTAATATTACAATTGTTATTTACACAGGAAAAAAAGGGAAGGCAAAGCATCTTAGTAGGCCTAAACGATGAATCGAAATTAAACCGAAATCGCGATTTCCACGATGACATCATTTCCGCATGGAGCGGCTTCAAACTTGGCACGTGCGGCCCGCAGCATCGGCAGTGTTGGACGTACCTTCCACACAAGTCCAAAGCTGTCCATCCTCTATCCCCGTCTGCCAGCTCTTGTGCATGGCATACTTCCTGGTTCCTGTATGTCACGTGACCTATAGGAAGTATGCCATCCATTAGAGCCTGCAGGAGGCAAAGTGGATAGACTGGTATTGCTGGACTCATGATGGATGGCATGTCCAGCACTGATGCAGCTTGGGGCACAGAGAGACACAGAAGTGGGCACAGAGGGGGCACAGAGAAACGCAGTGAGACAAAGGGGGCACAAAGACAGGCCCAGAGTGGGCACAGAGAGACAAAAGGGGCACAAAGACACAAAGGGAGCACAAAGAGAGACCGGGGGACAGAGAGGCACAGAGTTGGAACAAAGCTTGATTTGAAGCAAATCATGAATTGAATAGAAATCTCAATTTTGGACAGAAATTGCTCAATTCAATTATTTTTTATATCTTAGACCAGGGTGCACCTGACTGACACTGGTGGCATAGGGCTGCAAAGCCTCTTAACGGCACAGTTGTGCTTATTACAGCTGAAACGGGTGCTAAAATAAAATGCAATGTATAAAATTCCAATTTGGGGAGTATGTGGTTGAGGACAAGCCTGTGATGTCCAGCAAAATACTGGCCATCTGCTTTAAAGTAGTCCTGCTATTATCATTCTAAAATAACATACATTGCTTTTATTTCATAGTTTAAACTAATACTGTTACTTCACCACAAAAGCAGTCCTGGAATTGATACAGGGTTACTTTGGCGAGCCAAAGAAACTAAACTTTGCCTCACAGGATTCTGGGAGAGTGATGTCATCAGCAGTGGGTGGGAGCACAAGTATGTGCATGTTATCAATCAGAAGAAGTTGTACACCAAGCACTGGGAAAAAATTTCTATGTAGCTTCAATCATAGTGGAGACAAGTAAGCAGTTTATTTTGGCATCTACAAGCCATGTTAGTTCTTTTCTTATGAATAATTACATTGCATTCATATCAGAGCTGTGGGGTCTGTACAAAAGTCATCCGACTCCTCAGTTTATGAAACCTCTGACTTCAGGTACCCAAAATTGTTCAGACTTCTCAACTCCGACTCCACAGCCCTTGCTGGGCTATAGAGTGGGTACAAAAATAATCCGACTCCTCAGTTTATGACATATCCAACATCCAACTCCAGGTACCCAAAAATTGCTCTGTCTCCAACTCCCCAGCCCTGATTCATATGGGTCTTTTGATGTGTTTTTCTATCCCAATGACCAATAGTGAGGACAGGTTGTAAAGGGGAAGTTCCCCAGAGGGGACATAGAAGGCAATAAAGAAAACCTGACAGAGGTCATCTATCCTTTTTTTCTCCCTGTACACAGCTAAAATAAAATACAGTAGGAGTTGCTCTTTAATCCCGGTTTGTGTTCTTACACATTTCCCCGCTCCTGGAAGATGGCCTCAAATAGCAGAGTGCTGTTACACTTCTCATCTGAGTATTAGCTTTTATGGGGCAGTGATTGCATTTAGCACAGTAATCAGGCATCTTGGTAGGATCATGCCTTTGAAATATAATTCAGTCATGTTTTTATACTGAAGATGAAGCACTGTCAGCTCTGGCAGGGGATTGTGTAATCTGAAATGCAGATGTGCAGAACCCTTGAAAAACCTGTGAGTCAGCACAGTGGAGCAGGTCCCGCTAAGCGTGGCAGTGGTTGTGAAATCATGGCTGTGTGCTGATACTCTCTCCATGTTCCTTTACATGAAGTCTCAGGGCTGATGGCATCCACTAAGGAGAAATTCCAACAGCATCACACACCTTCTATTGTCTATGTAAACTTGTTGTGACACTGGGTGCAGTGACGGCATTCTGATGGACTTTTAAAGGACAACGGAAGCGAGAAGAATATGAAGGCTGCCATATTTATTTCATTTTAAAGGCCTGGCAGCCTTGCTGATTGATTTGGCCGCAGTAGTGCCTGAATAACTCCAGAAACAGGCATGCAGCTAATCTTTTCAGATCTGACAGTATTGTCAGAAATACTGGATTTGCTGCATGCTTGTTCAGGGTCTATGGCAGAGGATCAGCAGGGCAACCAGGCAACTGGTATTGCTTAAAAGGAAATAAATATGGCAGCCTCCATATAAGTCTTGCGTCAGTTGTACTTTTAAGGCAAATACCCAAACTAGCATATTGTTGGGCACAGACATTTCCCTAAAGAGGGACAGTAGTCACATACAGTAGAATGCAGGAACTTAAGCAGGATACCCACCTTTAGGGTAAATGTCCTGGCTTCAGCTTTAGAAAACATATTTTATATAAAGATATATAGCTGTATATTGCTGTGTAGCCCCGCCCTCTAACCTAGGCTGTTTTATGTGTCATTTTCCTACAAACCCCCCCCCCCCCCCCCCAAGCATTCTGGGAGACCAGAGGTATTTTCGACTCACTTTTGAACTCTCAGTAAACTAACATTCCACAGAGATCACCTGCCGATGCTGAAGGTGTTGCTGCCTGTGATACAGATTTCAGAAAGTAAGTTTGCCGCCTGTCACCTGTTCTTGTGCATCAGCTGGGGGATGGCTAGCGCTTGGCACGAGTGGGGGAGAGGCGGCCAGCATATTGTCACTGTATTGAGCCACGATGCCAGTGCTATCATACCATGTTCCCAACAGCCGTCATTCATTAGTTGCATTGTTGCTCGGTATTGTTAGGTTGTGAATGACGGCATTCTAGATTGTGTATGTAGCTTTCGGGAGCTGCAGATGACGCGTAGACCCACAAACACTAGTTTTCTGACTGTTCAGCAATCCTTACCATGTCCTTGTAGGTGATTGCTGCAAACACCTCTGATATGGTGGCTGCCATATTTATTTCCTTCTAAACCATGCCAGTTGCATGGCAGCCCTGTTGATCTTCTGGCATACATAGTTTGAGTCAGAACCCTGGAACAAGCATATGGCGAATCCAGTAAAACCAGTCAGAGTATCTGCTGCATGCTTGTTCAGGGTCTATGGCTAAAAGTATTAGAGGCAGAGGATAAGGAGGACTGCCAGGACACTGGTATTGTTTTAAAAGGAAATAAATATGGCTGCCTCCATATCCCTCTCCCCTCGGGTTTTCTTTAAAACTTCCAGTCCAGTTTTGTGGCATCACTTACCCTCTCCAGTGTTCTCCATCTGTACTACATCAATCCAACTGCAGCATTTCTGTGCTGCTGCTGCTGCGAGGACGCTCCCACAGAGCATGGCTTCATTTTGGAGAGCTGAATAAAGGGTCACATGACCAGTGACCACTCTTCCAGGGTTAGAGCATAAGAACTCATTTGAACTTGATTCACTTTGGCACATACGCACCAGTAACCTCGTTAATGGGGAGAGGCAGGTGTGCAAATCGTTTTGGAAACTATCCACACATTTAAAAAAAAAATGCAGTCTAAAGTTTGTGCTTTTTTTCACACCGTAACAGGTCCTGGCTCTGTAATAACATGAATTTTATAATGTTTGACAGGAAATACATGGTCCTGATCCTTAACAGGCCTTTTCTGGCATGTTTGGTTTTGTATTGTGTGCTGCAGGCAGTGATCCAATCAGACATGCTTCTCATATCACTGAGAAAATAGTGTCTGGCTCTGAGTGCACAGGTTCCTGAGATCAGCTCCAGTCAGCTGCTGTGTGTTTCCTGCACAGATAGAGCTGCATGGAGGGGCACAGGCACTACAGGGCACCACATCAGTTATTCTGCACAGATCTAGCTGTATGGAGGGACACAGGCACTACAGGGCACCACATCAGTTATTCTGCACAGAGAGAGCAGCATGAAGGGGCACAGGCACTACAGGGCACCACATCAGTTATTCTGCACAGAGAGAGCTGCATGGAGGGACACAGGTACTACAGGGCACCACATCAGTTATTCTGCACAGAAAGAGCAGCATGGAGGGACACAGGCACTACAGGGCACCACATCAGTTATTCTGCACACAGAGCTGCATGGAGGGGCACAGGCACTACAGGGCACCCCATCAGTTATTCTGCACAGAGAGAGCTGCATGGAGGGACACAGGCACTACAGGGCACCACATCAGTTATTCTGCACAGAGAGAGAAGCATGGAGGGGCACAGGCACTACAGGGCACCCCATCAGTTATTCTGCACACAGAGCTGCATGGAGGGGCACAGGCACTACAGGGCACCACATCAGTTATTCTGCACAGAGAGAGCTGCATGGAGGGGCACAGGCACTACAGGGCACCCCATCAGTTATTCTGCACAGAGAGAGAAGCATGGAGGGGCACAGGCACTACAGGGCACCCCATCAGTTATTCTGCACACAGAGCTGCATGGAGGGGCACAGGCACTACAGGGCACCACATCAGTTATTCTGCACAGAGAGAGCAGCATGGAGGGGCACAGGCACTACAGGGCACCCCATCAGTTATTCTGCACAGAGAGCTGCATGGAGGGACACAGGCACTACAGGGCACCACATCAGTTATTCTGCACAGAGAGAGCAGCATGGAGGGGCACAGGTACTACAGGGCACCCCATCAGTTATTCTGCACAGAGAGAGCTGCATGGAGGGGCACAGGCACTACAGGGCACCACATCAGTTATTCTGCACAGAGAGAGCTGCATGGAGGGACACAGGCACTACAGGGCACCACATCAGTTATTCTGCACAGAGAGAGCAGCATGGAGGAGCACAGGTACTACAGGGCACCACATCAGTTATTCTGCACAGAGAGAGCAGCATGGAGGGGCACAGGCACTACAGGGCACCCTATCAGTTATTCTGCACAGAGAGAGCAGCATGGAGGGGCACAGGCACTACAGGGCACCACATCAGTTATTCTGCACAGAGAGAGCTGCATGGAGGGGCACAGGCACTACAGGGCACCCCATCAGTTATTCTGCACAGAGAGAGCTGCATGGAGGGACACAGGCACTACAGGGCACCACATCCGTTATTCTGCACAGAGAGCTGCATGGAGGGACACAGGCACTACAGGGCACCACATCCGTTATTCTGCACAGAGAGCAGCATGGAGGGACACAGGCACTACAGGGCACCACATCAGTTATTCTGCACAGAGAGAGCAGCATGGAGGGGCACAGGCACTACAGGGCACCACATCAGTTATTCTGCACAGAGAGCAGCATGGAGGGGCACAGGCACTACAGGGCACCACATCAGTTATTCTGCACAGAGAGCTGCATGGAGGGGCACAGGCACTACAGGGCACCACATCAGTTATTCTGCACAGAGAGAGCTGCATGGAGGGACACAGGCACTACAGGGCACCACATCAGTTATTCTGCACAGAGAGAGCTGCATGGAGGGGCACAGGCACTACAGGGCACCACATCAGTTATTCTGCACAGAGAGAGCAGCATGGAGGGGCACAGGCACTACAGGGCACCACATCAGTTATTCTGCACAGAGAGCTGCATGGAGGGACACAGGCACTACAGGGCACCACATCAGTTATTCTGCACAGAGAGAGCAGCATGGAGGGGCACAGGCACTACAGGGCACCACATCAGTTATTCAGCACAGAGAGCTGCATGGAGGGGCACAGGCACTACAGGGCACCACATCAGTTATTCTGCACAGAGAGCTGCATGGAGGGGCACAGGCACTACAGGGCACCCCATCAGTTATTCTGCACAGAGAGCGCTGCATGGAGGGGCACAGGCACTACAGGGCACCACATCAGTTATTCTGCACAGAGAGAGCTGCATGGAGGGACACAGGCACTACAGGGCACCACATCAGTTATTCTGCACAGAGAGCTGCATGGAGGGGCACAGGCACTACAGGGCACCCTATCAGTTATTCTGCACAGAAAGCAGCATGGAGGGACACAGGCACTACAGGGCACCACATCAGTTATTCTGCACAGAGAGAGCTGCATGGAGGGGCACAGGCACTACAGGGCACCACATCAGTTATTCTGCACAGAGAGAGCTGCATGGAGGGGCACAGACACTACAGGGCACCACATCAGTTATTCTGCACAGAGAGAGCTGCATGGAGGGACACAGGCACTACAGGGCACCCCATCAGTTATTATACACAGAGAGAGCTGCATGGAGGGGCACAGGCACTACAGGGCACCACATCAGTTATTCTGCACAGAGAGAGCTGCATGGAGGGACACAGGCACTACAGGGCACCACATCGGTTATTCTGCACAGATCTAGCTGTATGGAGGGGCACAGACACTACAGGGCACCACATCAGTTATTCTGCACAGAGAGCTGCATGGAGGGACACAGGCACTACAGGGCACCACATCAGTTATTCTGCACAGAGAGAGCTGCATGGAGGGGCACAGGTACTACAGGGCACCACATCAGTTATTCTGCACACAGAGCTGCATGGAGGGACACAGGCACTACAGGGCACCACATCAGTTATTCTGCACAGAGAGAGCTGCATGGAGGGACACAGGTACTACAGGGCACCACATCAGTTATTCTGCACAGAGAGAGCTGCATGGAGGCCCACAGGCACTACAGGGCACCGCATCAGTTATTCTGCACAGAGAGAGCAGCATGGAGGGACACAGACACTACAGGGCACCACATCAGTTATTCTGCACAGAGAGAGCTGCATGGAGGCCCACAGGCACTACAGGGCACCACATCAGTTATTCTGCACAGAGAGAGCTGCATGGAGGCCCACAGGCACTACAGGGCACCGCATCAGTTATTCTGCACAGAGAGAGCAGCATGGAGGGACACAGACACTACAGGGCACCACATCAGTTATTCTGCACAGAGAGAGCTGCATGGAGGCCCACAGGCACTACAGGGCACCACATCAGTTATTCTGCACAGAGAGAGCTGCATGGAGGGGCACAGGCACTACAGGGCACCACATCAGTTATTCTGCACAGAGAGAGCTGCATGGAGGGGCACAGGCACTACAGGGCACCACATCCGTTATTCTGCACAGAGAGCTGCATGGAGGGGCACAGGCACTACAGGGCACCCCATCAGTTATTCTGCACAGAGAGAGCTGCATGGAGGGGCACAGGCACTACAGGGCACCACATCAGTTATTCTGCACAGAGAGAGCTGCATGGAGGGGCACAGGCACTACAGGGCACCACATCCGTTATTCTGCACAGAGAGCTGCATGGAGGGACACAGGCACTACAGGGCACCACACCAGTTATTCTGCACAGAGAGAGCAGCATGGAGGGGCACAGGCACTACAGGGCACCACATCAGTTATTCTGCACAGAGAGCTGCATGGAGGGACACAGGCACTACAGGGCACCACATCAGTTATTCTGCACAGAGAGCTGCATGGAGGGACACAGGCACTACAGGGCACCACACCAGTTATTCTGCACAGAGAGAGCAGCATGGAGGGGCACAGGCACTACAGGGCACCCCATCAGTTATTCTGCACAGAGAGAGCAGCATGGAGGGGCACAGGCACTACAGGGCACCCCATCAGTTATTCTGCACAGAGAGAGCTGCATGGAGGGACACAGGCACTACAGGGCACCACACCAGTTATTCTGCACAGAGAGAGCAGCATGGAGGGGCACAGGCACTACAGGGCACCACATCAGTTATTATACACAGAGAGAGCTGCATGGAGGGGCACAGGCACTACAGGGCACCACATCAGTTATTCTGCACAGAGAGCGCTGCATGGAGGGGCACAGGCACTACAGGGCACCACATCAGTTATTCTGCACACAGAGCTGCATGGAGGGGCACAGGCACTACAGGGCACCACATCAGTTATTCTGCACAGAGAGCGCTGCATGGAGGGGCACAGGCACTACAGGGCACCACATCAGTTATTCTGCACAGATAGAGCTGCATGGAGGGGCACAGGCACTACAGGGCACCACATCAGTTATTCTGCACAGAGAGCTGCATGGAGGGGCACAGGCACTACAGGGCACCACATCAGTTATTCTGCACAGAGAGAGCAGCATGGAGGGGCACAGGCACTACAGGGCACCACATCAGTTATTCTGCACAGATCTAGCTGTATGGAGGGACACAGGCACTGCAGGGCACCACATCAGTTATTCTGCACAGAGAGAGCTGCATGGAGGGGCACAGGCACTACAGGGCACCACATCGGTTATTCTGCACAGAGAGCTGCATGGAGGGGCACAGGCACTACAGGGCACCACATCAGTTATTCTGCACAGATCTAGCTGTATGGAGGGACACAGGCACTACAGGGCACCCCATCAGTTATTCTGCACAGAGAGAGCTGCATGGAGGGGCACAGGCACTACAGGGCACCACATCAGTTATTCTGCACAGATCTAGCTGTATGGAGGGACACAGGCACTACAGGGCACCACATCAGTTATTCTGCACAGAGAGAGCAGCATGGAGGGGCACAGGTACTACAGGGCACCCCATCAGTTATTCTGCACAGAGAGAGCTGCATGGAGGGGCACAGGCACTACAGGGCACCACATCAGTTATTCTGCACAGAGAGAGCTGCATGGAGGGGCACAGGCACTACAGGGCACCACATCAGTTATTCTGCACAGAGAGCAGCATGGAGGGGCACAGGCACTACAGGGCACCACATCAGTTATTCTGCACAGAAAGCAGCATGGAGGGACACAGGCACTACAGGGCACCCCATCAGTTATTCTGCACAGAGAGCTGCATGGAGGGACACAGGCACTACAGGGCACCACATGAGTTTTTCTGCACAGAGAGAGCAGCATGGAGGGGCACAGGCACTACAGGGCACCACATCAGTTATTCTGCACAGAGAGAGCTGCATGGAGGGGCACAGGCACTACAGGGCACCACATCAGTTATTCTGCACAGAGAGAGCAGCATGGAGGGGCACAGGCACTACAGGGCACCACATCAGTTATTCTGCACAGAGAGCTGCATGGAGGGACACAGGCACTACAGGGCACCACATCAGTTATTCTGCACAGAGAGCTGCATGGAGGGACACAGGCACTACAGGGCACCCCATCAGTTATTCTGCACAGAGAGCGCTGCATGGAGGGGCACAGGCACTACAGGGCACCACACCAGTTATTCTGCACAGAAAGCAGCATGGAGGGGCACAGGCACTACAGGGCACCCCATCAGTTATTCTGCACAGATCTAGCTGTATGGAGGGACACAGGCACTACAGGGCACCCCATCAGTTATTCTGCACAGAGAGAGCTGCATGGAGGGGCACAGGCACTACAGGGCACCACATCAGTTATTCTGCACAGATCTAGCTGTATGGAGGGACACAGGCACTACAGGGCACCACATCAGTTATTCTGCACAGAGAGAGCTGCATGGAGGGGCACAGGCACTACAGGGCACCACATCAGTTATTCTGCACAGAGAGCTGCATGGAGGGACACAGGCACTACAGGGCACCCCATCAGTTATTCTGCACAGAGAGCGCTGCATGGAGGGGCACAGGCACTACAGGGCACCGCATCAGTTATTCTGCACAGAGAGAGCTGCATGGAGGGGCACAGGCACTACAGGGCACCACATCAGTTATTCTGCACAGAGAGCTGCATGGAGGGGCACAGGCACTACAGGGCACCCCATCAGTTATTCTGCACAGAGAGAGCAGCATGGAGGGACACAGGCACTACAGGGCACCACATCAGTTATTCTGCACAGAGAGCTGCATGGAGGGACACAGGCACTACAGGGCACCACATCAGTTATTCTGCACAGAGAGCGCTGCATGGAGGGGCACAGGCACTACAGGGCACCACATCAGTTATTCTGCACAGAGAGCTGCATGGAGGGACACAGGCACTACAGGGCACCACATCAGTTATTCTGCACAGAGAGAGCTGCATGGAGGGACACAGGTACTACAGGGCACCACATCAGTTATTCTGCACAGAGAGAGCTGCATGGAGGCCCACAGGCACTACAGGGCACCGCATCAGTTATTCTGCACAGAGAGAGCAGCATGGAGGGACACAGACACTACAGGGCACCACATCAGTTATTCTGCACAGAGAGAGCTGCATGGAGGCCCACAGGCACTACAGGGCACCACATCAGTTATTCTGCACAGAGAGAGCTGCATGGAGGCCCACAGGCACTACAGGGCACCGCATCAGTTATTCTGCACAGAGAGAGCAGCATGGAGGGACACAGACACTACAGGGCACCACATCAGTTATTCTGCACAGAGAGAGCTGCATGGAGGCCCACAGGCACTACAGGGCACCACATCAGTTATTCTGCACAGAGAGAGCTGCATGGAGGGGCACAGGCACTACAGGGCACCACATCAGTTATTCTGCACAGAGAGAGCTGCATGGAGGGGCACAGGCACTACAGGGCACCACATCCGTTATTCTGCACAGAGAGCTGCATGGAGGGGCACAGGCACTACAGGGCACCCCATCAGTTATTCTGCACAGAGAGAGCTGCATGGAGGGGCACAGGCACTACAGGGCACCACATCAGTTATTCTGCACAGAGAGAGCTGCATGGAGGGGCACAGGCACTACAGGGCACCACATCCGTTATTCTGCACAGAGAGCTGCATGGAGGGACACAGGCACTACAGGGCACCACACCAGTTATTCTGCACAGAGAGAGCAGCATGGAGGGGCACAGGCACTACAGGGCACCACATCAGTTATTCAGCACAGAGAGCTGCATGGAGGGGCACAGGCACTACAGGGCACCACATCAGTTATTCTGCACAGAGAGCTGCATGGAGGGACACAGGCACTACAGGGCACCACACCAGTTATTCTGCACAGAGAGAGCAGCATGGAGGGGCACAGGCACTACAGGGCACCACATCAGTTATTCTGCACAGAGAGAGCTGCATGGAGGGACACAGGCACTACAGGGCACCCCATCAGTTATTCTGCACAGAGAGAGCAGCATGGAGGGGCACAGGCACTACAGGGCACCCCATCAGTTATTCTGCACAGAGAGAGCTGCATGGAGGGACACAGGCACTACAGGGCACCACATCAGTTATTCTGCACAGAGAGCGCTGCATGGAGGGACACAGGCACTACAGGGCACCACACCAGTTATTCTGCACAGAGAGAGCAGCATGGAGGGGCACAGGCACTACAGGGCACCACATCAGTTATTCTGCACAGAGAGAGCTGCATGGAGGGACACAGGCACTACAGGGCACCACATCAGTTATTCTGCACAGATAGAGCTGCATGGAGGGGCACAGGCACTACAGGGCACCACATCAGTTATTCTGCACAGAGAGCTGCATGGAGGGACACAGGCACTACAGGGCACCACATCAGTTATTCTGCACAGAGAGCTGCATGGAGGGACACAGGCACTACAGGGCACCACACCAGTTATTCTGCACAGAGAGAGCAGCATGGAGGGGCACAGGCACTACAGGGCACCACATCAGTTATTCTGCACAGAGAGAGCTGCATGGAGGGACACAGGCACTACAGGGCACCCCATCAGTTATTCTGCACAGAGAGAGCAGCATGGAGGGGCACAGGCACTACAGGGCACCCCATCAGTTATTCTGCACAGAGAGAGCTGCATGGAGGGACACAGGCACTACAGGGCACCACACCAGTTATTCTGCACAGAGAGAGCAGCATGGAGGGGCACAGGCACTACAGGGCACCACATCAGTTATTATACACAGAGAGAGCTGCATGGAGGGGCACAGGCACTACAGGGCACCACATCAGTTATTCTGCACAGAGAGCGCTGCATGGAGGGGCACAGGCACTACAGGGCACCACATCAGTTATTCTGCACAGATAGAGCTGCATGGAGGGGCACAGGCACTACAGGGCACCACATCAGTTATTCTGCACAGAGAGCTGCATGGAGGGGCACAGGCACTACAGGGCACCACATCAGTTATTCTGCACAGAGAGAGCAGCATGGAGGGGCACAGGCACTACAGGGCACCGCATCAGTTATTCTGCACAGAGAGAGCAGCATGGAGGGACACAGACACTACAGGGCACCACATCAGTTATTCTGCACAGAGAGAGCTGCATGGAGGCCCACAGGCACTACAGGGCACCACATCAGTTATTCTGCACAGAGAGAGCTGCATGGAGGCCCACAGGCACTACAGGGCACCGCATCAGTTATTCTGCACAGAGAGAGCAGCATGGAGGGACACAGACACTACAGGGCACCACATCAGTTATTCTGCACAGAGAGAGCTGCATGGAGGCCCACAGGCACTACAGGGCACCACATCAGTTATTCTGCACAGAGAGAGCTGCATGGAGGGGCACAGGCACTACAGGGCACCACATCAGTTATTCTGCACAGAGAGAGCTGCATGGAGGGGCACAGGCACTACAGGGCACCACATCCGTTATTCTGCACAGAGAGCTGCATGGAGGGGCACAGGCACTACAGGGCACCCCATCAGTTATTCTGCACAGAGAGAGCTGCATGGAGGGGCACAGGCACTACAGGGCACCACATCAGTTATTCTGCACAGAGAGAGCTGCATGGAGGGGCACAGGCACTACAGGGCACCACATCCGTTATTCTGCACAGAGAGCTGCATGGAGGGACACAGGCACTACAGGGCACCACACCAGTTATTCTGCACAGAGAGAGCAGCATGGAGGGGCACAGGCACTACAGGGCACCACATCAGTTATTCAGCACAGAGAGCTGCATGGAGGGGCACAGGCACTACAGGGCACCACATCAGTTATTCTGCACAGAGAGCTGCATGGAGGGACACAGGCACTACAGGGCACCACACCAGTTATTCTGCACAGAGAGAGCAGCATGGAGGGGCACAGGCACTACAGGGCACCACACCAGTTATTCTGCACAGAGAGAGCTGCATGGAGGGACACAGGCACTACAGGGCACCCCATCAGTTATTCTGCACAGAGAGAGCAGCATGGAGGGGCACAGGCACTACAGGGCACCCCATCAGTTATTCTGCACAGAGAGAGCTGCATGGAGGGACACAGGCACTACAGGGCACCACATCAGTTATTCTGCACAGAGAGCGCTGCATGGAGGGACACAGGCACTACAGGGCACCACACCAGTTATTCTGCACAGAGAGAGCAGCATGGAGGGGCACAGGCACTACAGGGCACCACATCAGTTATTCTGCACAGAGAGAGCTGCATGGAGGGACACAGGCACTACAGGGCACCACATCAGTTATTCTGCACAGATAGAGCTGCATGGAGGGGCACAGGCACTACAGGGCACCACATCAGTTATTCTGCACAGAGAGCTGCATGGAGGGACACAGGCACTACAGGGCACCACATCAGTTATTCTGCACAGAGAGCTGCATGGAGGGACACAGGCACTACAGGGCACCACACCAGTTATTCTGCACAGAGAGAGCAGCATGGAGGGGCACAGGCACTACAGGGCACCACATCAGTTATTCTGCACAGAGAGAGCTGCATGGAGGGACACAGGCACTACAGGGCACCCCATCAGTTATTCTGCACAGAGAGAGCAGCATGGAGGGGCACAGGCACTACAGGGCACCCCATCAGTTATTCTGCACAGAGAGAGCAGCATGGAGGGGCACAGGCACTACAGGGCACCACATCAGTTATTATACACAGAGAGAGCTGCATGGAGGGGCACAGGCACTACAGGGCACCACATCAGTTATTCTGCACAGAGAGCGCTGCATGGAGGGGCACAGGCACTACAGGGCACCACATCAGTTATTCTGCACAGATAGAGCTGCATGGAGGGGCACAGGCACTACAGGGCACCACATCAGTTATTCTGCACAGAGAGAGCTGCATGGAGGGGCACAGGCACTACAGGGCACCACATCAGTTATTCTGCACAGAGAGAGCAGCATGGAGGGGCACAGGCACTACAGGGCACCACATCAGTTATTCTGCACAGATCTAGCTGTATGGAGGGACACAGGCACTGCAGGGCACCACATCAGTTATTCTGCACAGAGAGAGCTGCATGGAGGGGCACAGGCACTACAGGGCACCACATCAGTTATTCTGCACAGAGAGAGCTGCATGGAGGGGCACAGGCACTACAGGGCACCACATCAGTTATTCTGCACAGATCTAGCTGTATGGAGGGACACAGGCACTACAGGGCACCCCATCAGTTATTCTGCACAGAGAGAGCTGCATGGAGGGGCACAGGCACTACAGGGCACCACATCAGTTATTCTGCACAGAGAGAGCTGCATGGAGGGGCACAGGCACTACAGGGCACCACATCAGTTATTCTGCACAGAGAGCAGCATGGAGGGGCACAGGCACTACAGGGCACCACATCAGTTATTCTGCACAGAGAGCTGCATGGAGGGGCACAGGCACTACAGGGCACCCCATCAGTTATTCTGCACAGAGAGCTGCATGGAGGGACACAGGCACTACAGGGCACCACATGAGTTTTTCTGCACAGAGAGAGCAGCATGGAGGGGCACAGGCACTACAGGGCACCACATCAGTTATTCTGCACAGAGAGCTGCATGGAGGGACACAGGCACTACAGGGCACCACATCAGTTATTCTGCACAGAGAGAGCTGCATGGAGGGGCACAGGCACTACAGGGCACCACATCAGTTATTCTGCACAGAGAGCTGCATGGAGGGACACAGGCACTACAGGGCACCACATCAGTTATTCTGCACAGAGAGCTGCATGGAGGGACACAGGCACTACAGGGCACCCCATCAGTTATTCTGCACAGAGAGCGCTGCATGGAGGGGCACAGGCACTACAGGGCACCACACCAGTTATTCTGCACAGAAAGCAGCATGGAGGGGCACAGGCACTACAGGGCACCCCATCAGTTATTCTGCACAGATCTAGCTGTATGGAGGGACACAGGCACTACAGGGCACCCCATCAGTTATTCTGCACAGAGAGAGCTGCATGGAGGGGCACAGGCACTACAGGGCACCACATCAGTTATTCTGCACAGAGAGCTGCATGGAGGGACACAGGCACTACAGGGCACCCCATCAGTTATTCTGCACAGAGAGCGCTGCATGGAGGGGCACAGGCACTACAGGGCACCGCATCAGTTATTCTGCACAGAGAGAGCTGCATGGAGGGGCACAGGCACTACAGGGCACCACATCAGTTATTCTGCACAGAGAGCTGCATGGAGGGGCACAGGCACTACAGGGCACCCCATCAGTTATTCTGCACAGAGAGAGCAGCATGGAGGGACACAGGCACTACAGGGCACCACATCAGTTATTCTGCACAGAGAGCTGCATGGAGGGACACAGGCACTACAGGGCACCACATCAGTTATTCTGCACAGAGAGCGCTGCATGGAGGGGCACAGGCACTACAGGGCACCACATCAGTTATTCTGCACAGAGAGCTGCATGGAGGGACACAGGCACTACAGGGCACCACACCAGTTATTCTGCACAGAAAGCAGCATGGAGGGGCACAGGCACTACAGGGCACCACATCAGTTATTCTGCACAGAGAGCTGCATGGAGGGGCACAGGCACTACAGGGCACCACATCAGTTATTCTGCACAGAGAGCTGCATGGAGGGGCACAGGCACTACAGGGCACCACACCAGTTATTCTGCACAGAAAGCAGCATGGAGGGGCACAGGCACTACAGGGCACCACATCAGTTATTCTGCACAGAGAGCTGCATGGAGGGGCACAGGCACTACAGGGCACCCCATCAGTTATTCTGCATAGAGAGAGCTGCATGGAGGGGCACAGGCACTACAGGGCACCACATCAGTTATTCTGCACAGAGAGCTGCATGGAGGGACACAGGCACTACAGGGCACCACATCAGTTATTCTGCACAGAGAGAGCTGCATGGAGGGGCACAGGCACTACAGGGCACCACATCAGTTATTCTGCACAGAGAGCTGCATGGAGGGACACAGGCACTACAGGGCACCACATCAGTTATTCTGCACAGAGAGCGCTGCATGGAGGGGCACAGGCACTACAGGGCACCACATCAGTTATTCTGCACAGAGAGCTGCATGGAGGGGCACAGGCACTACAGGGCACCACATCAGTTATTCTGCACAGAGAGCTGCATGGAGGGACACAGGCACTACAGGGCACCACATCAGTTATTCTGCACAGAGAGCTGCATGGAGGGACACAGGCACTACAGGGCACCCCATCAGTTATTCTGCACAGATCTAGCTGTATGGAGGGACACAGGCACTACAGGGCACCACATCAGTTATTCTGCACAGAGAGCTGCATGGAGGGACACAGGCACTACAGGGCACCCCATCAGTTATTCTGCACAGATCTAGCTGTATGGAGGGGCACAGGCACTACAGGGCACCCCATCAGTTATTCTGCACAGAGAGAGCTGCATGGAGGGGCACAGGTACTACAGGGCACCACATCAGTTATTATACACAGAGAGAGCTGCATGGAGGGGCACAGGTACTACAGGGCACCCCATCAGTTATTCTGCACAGAGAGAGCTGCATGGAGGGGCACAGGCACTACAGGGCACCACATCAGTTATTCTGCACAGATCTAGCTGTATGGAGGGACACAGGCACTACAGGGCACCACATCAGTTATTCTGCACAGAGAGAGCTGCATGGAGGGGCACAGGCACTACAGGGCACCACATCAGTTATTCTGCACAGAGAGAGCAGCATGGAGGGACACAGGCACTACAGGGCACCACATCAGTTATTCTGCACAGAGAGCTGCATGGAGGGGCACAGGCACTACAGGGCACCCCATCAGTTATTCTGCACAGAGAGAGCAGCATGGAGGGACACAGGCACTACAGGGCACCCCATCAGTTATTCTGCACAGAGAGAGCTGCATGGAGGGACACAGGCACTACAGGGCACCACATCAGTTATTCTGCACAGAGAGCGCTGCATGGAGGGGCACAGGCACTACAGGGCACCACATCAGTTATTCTGCACAGAGAGCTGCATGGAGGGACACAGGCACTACAGGGCACCACACCAGTTATTCTGCACAGAAAGCAGCATGGAGGGGCACAGGCACTACAGGGCACCACATCAGTTATTCTGCACAGAGAGCTGCATGGAGGGGCACAGGCACTACAGGGCACCACACCAGTTATTCTGCACAGAAAGCAGCATGGAGGGGCACAGGCACTACAGGGCACCACATCAGTTATTCTGCACAGAGAGCTGCATGGAGGGGCACAGGCACTACAGGGCACCCCATCAGTTATTCTGCACAGAGAGCGCTGCATGGAGGGGCACAGGCACTACAGGGCACCACATCAGTTATTCTGCACAGAGAGCTGCATGGAGGGACACAGGCACTACAGGGCACCACATCAGTTATTCTGCACAGAGAGCTGCATGGAGGGACACAGGCACTACAGGGCACCACACCAGTTATTCTGCACAGAAAGCAGCATGGAGGGGCACAGGCACTACAGGGCACCACATCAGTTATTCTGCACAGATCTAGCTGTATGGAGGGACACAGGCACTACAGGGCACCACATCAGTTATTCTGCACAGAAAGCAGCATGGAGGGGCACAGGCACTACAGGGCACCACATCAGTTATTCTGCACAGATCTAGCTGCATGGAGGGACACAGGCACTACAGGGCACCACACCAGTTATTCTGCACAGAAAGCAGCATGGAGGGGCACAGGCACTACAGGGCACCCCATCAGTTATTCTGCACAGATCTAGCTGTATGGAGGGACACAGGCACTACAGGGCACCACATCAGTTATTCTGCACAGAGAGAGCTGCATGGAGGGACACAGGCACTACAGGGCACCACATCAGTTATTCTGCACAGAGAGAGCTGCATGGAGGGACACAGGCACTACAGGGCACCACATCAGTTATTCTGCACAGAGAGAGCTGCATGGAGGGACACAGGCACTACAGGGCACCACATCAGTTATTCTGCACAGAGAGAGCTGCATGGAGGGGCACAGGTACTACAGGGCACCACATCAGTTATTCAGCACAGAGAGCTGCATGGAGGGACACAGGCACTACAGGGCACCACATCAGTTATTCTGCACAGAGAGCTGCATGGAGGGGCACAGGCACTACAGGGCACCACATCAGTTATTCTGCACACAGAGCTGCATGGAGGGACACAGGCACTACAGGGCACCACATCAGTTATTCTGCACAGAGAGAGCAGCATGGAGGAGCACAGGTACTACAGGGCACCACATCGGTTATTCTGCACAGAGAGCTGCATGGAGGGACACATGCACATGCTGCATGGAGGGACACATGCACTGCTTCCAGCAGTCATCGCAGTCCTTTACCGCCCCCCATCCACCTCCATTAAACAATTCCTGGACAACCTGGCCTCTTGGCTCCCACACATCCTCTCCTCTGACCTCCCCACAATCATACTTGGGGACTTCAACATACCCATGGACAGTCCTTACTCCCCTGAAGCCTCTCAACTGCTCTCCCTCACTACTTCCCTTGGCCTCTCCCAACACACCAATTCCCCCACCCACCGCGCTGGCCACACTCTCGACCTGATTCTCTCAAAATCCGCCACCCTCCCCAACCTGGACATCACACCCTTCCCCCTCTCCGACCATCACCTTCTCACTTTCTCCATCTCCCCATCATCCTCCCCCAACCCTCCTCCACCCTCAGGTCGTTGGCAGAGAGCTTTGCATAACCTAAACCCAACTGCACTAGCCAACCCCCTCCACTCCCTCTCATCCACCCTCCCTAACGTTACCTGCCCAAACCAAGCTGTGGCCAAATACAACCAGGCCCTTTCAGCAGCTCTAGACATTGCTGCACCCCCCACATTCCGCCCCAGCCGTCCCATCAACCCCCAGCCCTGGCACAATGCACACACTCGCAACCTCCAAAAACAGACACGCACCTACGAACGCAAATGGAGGAAATCCCGCAGCAACTCCGACTTCTTGGCGTACAAGGCCAACCTGCAGCTGTTCTATACCGCATTAACTGATGCTAAACAAAAATACTTTGCTGCCTTGATCGGATCCCAAGCCTCCAACCCTCGGCGCCTCTTCGCCACCTTCAACTCCCTCCTTAACCCCACCACTCCTCCCCCCACCTCCGCCCTCTCAGCCACTGATCTGTCCACCCACTTTACCGACAAAATAGCCAGCATCCGACGGGAAATCTCATGCCTCCACTCCACCACCTCTTCCTCCCCCACCAATACCTATTCCCCACCCCACCCTCCACTCACTGCCTTTACTCCTATCACAGAGGACCAAGTCAGCCGTCTCCTAGCCACTTCTCCTGCCACCTCCAGCCCCCTAGACCCTGTGCCATCCAAATGCCTCCGTCCTCACTTCCCTGTTCTGGCTCCTGTCCTCACCACTCTGTTTAACCTCTCCCTCTCTACGGGTACCTTCCCCTCTGACTTCAAACAGGCCACTGTACTTCCCCTACTTAAAAAACCCTCACTAGACCCCTCACTTCCATCCAGCTACCGTCCTATCTCCTTACTCCCTTTTGCATCTAAACTCCTAGAGCGTTTAGTCCACCAACGCATGACCCATTACCTTGACTCCAACTCCCTATTTGATCCCCTACAATCAGGATTTCGGCCAGGTCACTCCACCGAGACTGCCCTCACCAAGGTCGTCAATGACCTCACGCTTGCCAAGGCCGAAGGAAAATACACTATCCTTCTCCTCCTAGACCTCTCATCAGCATTCGACACTGTTGATCACTCCCTGCTACTCCAGTCACTGCAATCTGTGGGTATCCAAGACCGTGCCCTAGCATGGTTTTCCTCCTACCTCTCAAATTGCTCCTTCAAGACCTCCTTCAATGGTTCCTCCTCAACCTCCTTCCCACTTTCAGTTGGGGTCCCCCAAGGCTCTGTTCTTGGTCCCCTGCTGTTCTCCATTTACACCGCCTCCATAGGAAAACTCATCTCCTCTCTGGGTTTCAACTATCACCTATATGCAGATGACACCCAGATTTACCTCCATACCACTGACCTCTCCACCACCACCATGGAGAAGGTATCCTCTGGTCTCTCAGCTATTTCATCGTGGATGTCTGCCAGGTTCCTAAAATTAAACCTGGATAAGACTGAGCTCCTAATCTTCCCGCCCCGTGCTGCTTCACCCCCCACTGACCTCTATGTCACTGTCAATGGCACAATCATTCATCCAACCACACAAGCCCGCTGCCTGGGTGTCACCCTAGACTCGGCCCTCTCCTTCACCTCCCACATCCAAACCGTAGCTAGAGCCTGCTATTTCCACTTACGCAACATCTCCAAGATCCGGCCTTTCCTGACCCCAGACACTACCAAACTCCTTGTCCATGCCCTCATCATCTCCCGCCTGGACTACTGCAACTCCCTCTTGTCAGGCCTTCCTCAAAACCGCATCGCCCCCCTAAAATCCATCATGAACGCAGCAGCCAGACTCATCTACTCCTCCCACCGCTCTGTCTCCACAACTCCCCTACGCAAATCCCTTCATTGGCTTCCAATTCACTTCAGAATCAACTTCAAGATCCTATGTTTGGCATACAAATCCTTACACAAGTCCTGCCCAACCTACATCTCTGACCTGGTCAGCAGATATACACCTGGCCGCCCACTTCGCTCCTCCAACGACCTCCTCTTAACCACCCCACGCATCTCGCACTCCCATGCCAGACTGCAGGACTTCACTAGAGCTGCCCCTATCCTGTGGAACTCTCTCCCGCTGCCCATCAGGCTCGCTCCCACCTTCAACACCTTCAAAAAAGCACTCAAAACTCACTTCTTCAAGGAGGCCTACATCAACTCGACACTACCCTAATCCTTTCTGCCAATAACTTCTTGATGCACCCCCTCCTTTTGTGTCACCAGCCCCTCCCTCTAGATTGTAAGCCTTTGGCAGGGCCCTCTTCCCTTGTGTATCATACTTGACTGTGTGCACTTTACCCAGAATTTGGAACTGGTAATTTTTTACCACTACCATTCCAGTTTATGATCTGGCATTGTACTATTATCTGCATTGTGTTGTGTATCTTATTGCTATTACCTGTATTGTTGTATCTATGGTCCGTTACCTGTATTGTTCTGTCAACCCTGTTATCATTGTCTGTAAGCCTATTTATTGTACAGCGCTGCGTAATATGTTGGCGCTATATAAATCTAATAAATAATAATAATAATAATAATAATGCACCACAGGGCACCACATCAGTTATTCTGCACAGAGAGAGCAGCATGGAGGGACACAGGCACTACAGGGCACCACATCAGTTATTCTGCACAGCGAGAGCTGCATGGAGGGGCAGAGGCACTACAGGGCACCCCACCAGTTATTCTGCACAGAGAGCTGCATGGAGGGGCACAGGCACTACAGGGCACCACATCAGTTATTCTGCACAGAGAGCTGCATGGAGGGGCACAGGCACTACAGGGCACCCCATCAGTTATTCTGCACAGAAAGCAGCATGGAGGGACACAGGCACTACAGGGCACCACATCAGTTATTCTGCACAGAGAGAGCTGCATGGAGGGGCACAGGTACTACAGGGCACCACATCAGTTATTCTGCACAGAGAGAGCTGCATGGAGGGACACAGGCACTACAGGGCACCCCATCAGTTATTCTGCACAGAAAGCAGCATGGAGGGGCACAGGCACTACAGGGCACCCCATCAGTTATTCTGCACAGAGAGAGCAGCATGGAGGGGCACAGGCACTACAGGGCACCACATCAGTTATTCTGCACAGAGAGAGCAGCATGGAGGGGCACAGGCACTACAGGGCACCACATCAGTTATTCTGCACAGAGAGCTGCGTGGAGGGGCACAGGCACTACAGGGCACCACATCAGTTATTCTGCACAGAGAGCTGCGTGGAGGGGCACAGGCACTACAGGGCACCACATCAGTTATTCTGCACAGAGAGCTGCATGGAGGGACACAGGCACTACAGGGCACCACATCAGTTATTCTGCACAGAGAGAGCTGCATGGAGGGGACACAGGCACTACAGGGCACCACATCAGTTATTCTGCACAGAGAGAGCTGCATGGAGGGGCACAGGCACTACAGGGCACCACATCAGTTATTCTGCACAGAGAGCGCTGCATGGAGGGGCACAGGCACTACAGGGCACCACATCAGTTATTCTGCACAGAGAGAGCTGCATGGAGGGGCACAGGCACTACAGGGCACCACATCAGTTATTCTGCACAGAGAGAGCAGCATGAAGGGGCACAGGCACTACAGGGCACCACATCAGTTATTCTGCACAGAGAGCTGCATGGAGGGGCAGAGGCACTACAGGGCACCCCACCAGTTATTCTGCACAGAGAGCTGCATGGAGGGACACAGGCACTACAGGGCACCACATCAGTTATTCTGCACAGAGAGCTGCATGGAGGGGCACAGGCACTACAGGGCACCACATCAGTTATTCTGCACAGAGAGCTGCATGGAGGGGCACAGGCACTACAGGGCACCACATCAGTTATTCTGCACAGAGAGAGCTGCATGGAGGGGCACAGGTACTACAGGGCACCCCATCAGTTATTCTGCACAGAAAGCAGCATGGAGGGACACAGGCACTATAGGGCACCACATAAGTTATTCTGCACAGAGAGAGCTGCATGGAGGGGCACAGGCACTACAGGGCACCACATCAGTTATTCTGCACAGAGAGAGCTGCATGGAGGGACACAGGCACTACAGGGCACCACATCAGTTATTCTGCACAGAGAGCTGCATGGAGGGGCACAGGCACTACAGGGCACCCTATCAGTTATTCTGCACAGAAAGCAGCATGGAGGGACACAGGCACTACAGGGCACCACATCAGTTATTCTGCACAGAGAGAGCTGCATGGAGGGGCACAGGCACTACAGGGCACCCCATCAGTTATTCTGCGCACAGAGAGAGCTGCATGGAGGGGACACAGGCACTACAGGGCACCACATCAGTTATTCTGCACAGAGAGAGCAGCATGGAGGGACACAGGCACTACAGGGCACCACATCAGTTATTCTGCACAGAGAGCTGCATGGAGGGGCACAGGCACTACAGGGCACCACATCAGTTATTCTGCACAGAGAGAGCTGCATGGAGGGGACACAGGCACTACAGGGCACCACATCAGTTATTCTGCACAGAGAGAGCTGCATGGAGGGACACAGGCACTACAGGGCACCACATCGGTTATTCTGCACAGATCTAGCTGTATGGAGGGACAGACACTGGCACTACAGGGCTCTAAATCAGTTATTCTGCAACTTAGACATGTCTAATGACAATTCTAAGCTTTTTAAGGCAAAAAAGTCAGATGCTCGCCTATGACAAGGGGAGACTCCGGATCCCTTAGTGCCTTTTGGTTCCTTTCTGTGTCTCCTCGTTGTCCTACTGGGTTCAAATCTCGTGTCGACTGTGCCTGTGGCTCTCTGAGTACTCTTCGACTTTACTCTTGCACATGTGAACTACAGAGCTGCTAGTCTTTGGAAGTACTCAGTGATCAAAGTACTTCTGAGGAGACCCCGAAGGCCTCTTTGAAAATGAAGTTAGAGGCTGGAACCAGGGGCCCGACAGTGGAACCAGTGGATGCAACCAGGGGCCCGACAGTGGAACCAGGGGATGCAACCGGGGGCCTGACGGTGGAACCAGGGGATGCAGAGAGTAACGGGAAAGCTCTAAGGGATCCAGAGCCTTTCCTCCTTTAAGGCCCTGAGCCCACTAATGCATTTGTACAGCTCATGCTGTCCGCTTTTCAGCATCTGTAACATTAATGTGTTGCTGAAAAGTGGATGGAAGCAGACACAAATGTGTTAATGGGCTCATGGCCTTAGGTGAGTATTATTATTATTATTATTATTAATAATAATAATAATAATAATAATAATAATAATACTAAAAAGTTAACAGTTGTCCTTTAAGTGAAATTCTGCCTTTGCTGGTGTCCCAATCCCTTCAGTTCAGCTCTACAAATTGGTAGCATTAATGCCACTTGTTATTTGAAATGGTGTAGCCTGCTTTTGAGTATACGGTCACCCAGCCCCTCCATACTGCCGCCAGTCACCCATTAGAGCAGGCTTTATAGCTGGTTACTTATGCAAGAAGTGGAAATACCTTTCGCACTTATTTTCTACTTTGGAATGTATACTCAGTGTTTCAGTACAGTTTGTGCTTACAGTCAGACTTGGATATTGATAGTGTTGTTCACTATGAGTAGCTACGAGTACATAGCTACTCGTAATCGAAATGTAAATAAGACAGCGTTGCCCGTGCCTAAAGGGGGTTAGGTTTAACTGTATTTGCCACATGCTTGTTTCAGGTGGGTGATTCAGACACTGCTGCAGCCATAGAGATCAGCAGGACAGCCAGGCAACTGGTATTGTTTAAAAGGAAATAAATATGTCAGTTTCCATATCACTCTCACTTCAGTTGCTCTTTAAAGTATATCTGACCTGAGGCAAAGCTAGCCTGGAACAGTCTTTCAAGATCAGTAAATAAAGGGAATAAGTCACATGTACCCTGTAAAGCACTACGTAATATATCTGTATAAATATAAAGCATAAATAAAAGGCATACATTCAGAATCTGTCCTGCTGGTGCTTGAGAACAGCATTGTATGGCCTGGATTCCCCCCAATAATTTATACAGCCTTTATTTTATACACTGGCTGCATTACGTGGACATTTACAGTACATGTATGCATGTTTTCACATAACACTATTTTGTTACGTTTTACTGTCTAAGAACTTTCTCACAGCGGCTTTCATCTTTCCTTTCATTGTTCACCACAAATGCATCTCTTAATTCCCCTTTATTAGTCACTGTGGAGTTGCATAAGCAGACATGTGCCAGCTTGCACTTCAGCCCTGACATCCGCAGCAGCCGTCTCAGCCAACCCAGACACACAACATACCATAAAGATGTTATAATTCATCAGTGTAAACTCTGTCAGTGCTCTGGCTTAGAGGATCAGAGGCGTGCACAGGCCAGGCCTGCCTCTAGTGAGTTCCAGTTTCAGTAGAACAGCGTGTCATTTCCTGGTGGGCATGCAAGCGTGTACTGGTCATGCAATTAAAGAAAATATGACATTAGTTGCATCTTGAAGTAACAGACATGCTTGCCACGGTGTGGCCAGGTTTTTTTTTTCTGTTGCAGATTTCTGCTGTCTGTTTTGTTTGACAAGACACAGAACATTTATATTGTGCTTTTCTCCTGGCGGACTCAAAGCGCCAAAGCTGCAGCCAGTAGGATGCGCTCAGTAGGCAGTAGAAGTGTTGTGGTGTCTTTCCCAAAGTCTCCTTACTGCATAGGTGCTGGTTTACTGGACAGGAAGAGCTGAGATTCAAACCTTGGTCTCCTGTCTCATAGGTGAATCTATTAACTAGTACAGTATCCAGGCATGGGAGCTGCCATCTTGCTGAAGTTGTCAGCACTGTACACAGTAAAGAGAGAATTCACAACATTGTATAGGCTGCTGTGCACAGTCAAATCTTATTTCTACAAGGGAGAAATTGTTGGACAGGATACATTTGGCCCAAATGGTACACATAATGCAATTTCCTGTCAGACAAGTTTAACCCACTAGATCGGATTTGATATCCGATCATTTCTCAGATCAATTTTCCAATCACTTCTTTACAAATATACCTATATATTACCTCAGGTAAAAATGACAGTCATTTTAATGATGGAGAAGGGGGGGGGGGGGGGGGTGTTCGAGCGCAGTACTTCCCTGTTCTGGCGTCTTCCCACCTGTCAGTTTACTGCTCCATCCTCCTTAGAGCGGTGGCCCTGACAATTTATTTTTTTCAAAATTGCCCACTTGTGCCTTAGCCCCTCCCCCACCTCCCAATTTGTCATCCTTAACCACTTTATCTACCACTACAGTACATCTATGCCCTCTGTGACGTCATCTAAGCCATGTAGATATACGTCTTGTAGCAGAAGCAGTGCTGTGCAAGATTGGGCTTGCTCCTGTGCACACTTCCGATACGATCTGCTGCAGCACTAATTGGTGAAAGGGAATATATGTTCCCTGAACAAATAAGATTGATTTTTACCATTAAAAATATGTCCAATTTCTCAGGTCATAGTGAGATATGCACACTGTAGCATTATTTCAGAATCAAATATCCTCACCATTTATTGTGACCGGAACATAATCTAAGTTTTGTGATAAACAGTAGAAATAGCCAAACAAAATCTTTTTTCTTCAAAGTCTTTTTTATCTACTGTAGCACTTTTTATTTTTGACCTGGAATTCATAAAACTGAGAAATAATGTGTTTTCTCTATTTTTTCCTTCTTTTTCCTATTAAAATGCATACAAAGGAAAATTGTTCGAGGGGAAAAAAATGCCATACAATGAAAGCCTAGTTTGTCTTGAAAATAAACTATATATATTTCATGTAGGTGTCAAAAGTAGGGATAAAGTTATTGCTGATTAAATAGGGACATATCTACAAAGTCAACACTGCTCTGGTCCATAAGGTGGAAACAAGGTCTGCATGCGAAGTGGTTAAAACAGAGCCTGTCCTGTTTAGACGAGGTACTCGTTAATCCTAATTTCCTATTTACCTATGCACAGAACCTTTCACTAATGTGTATATGGAATTTGTGTGTTTATAGTCCTGTTTCACATTCTTACTTATTATATTTCCTTTGTGAAGCAAGGTGTGCAGTAACTGTCAGAAATGCTGGAGGAGCAGTGGCAGTTTAGCCTCCACCCTGATTTGTCCTGTGTAACTAGTAGCCCGGCACCCTGAGGCAGTTTCTACCTATAAGCAAATCCATTCCTCCTCTGTTACTCAGATACCCAGCCCACCCTGTTCTCCCTTTTATTATGGAGCTTAGTAAGTAGAACAAAATCTACCCGTCTTTTCCTTTGTCTGAAATTTCATATTTGCTGAGGTCCGCTGTTTCCTTTGTAAGCTGTCTTATGAACAAGAATTCATGTAAACTCTGAGCTCTTTGTACAATACAAACTGTAGAAAAGAACAAACACCCGACTCCCGAACACTAGAGAGCTGTCCTTGGCACTGTGGTGACTAGAATGTAGGCTACTGGAGGGTGCCTGGGGTACTCTTTAACCTGTTATAGTTCTGTGAGGTTATTTACCCCGCCCTCCCCTGCCCACCCTTGGCTCCAGAGAGCATTGGAAAACCCACTAACATGATAACTTTTCTCATTTGTTTACATGCAGCTAGTGTACGTGAGGTGACATGAGGAGACAGATGTGTATGTACAGTGCCAAGCATACAAATAACTAGGCTGTGTTCCTTTTCTTCTTTTTATGCCTGAATGAGTTCAAGTTTCAGGTATGCAAATGACTGATCTGCTTCATCTAGTCACAAACATGCTTTGTTAGCCTTATGGCACAGCACAGGGTAAAGAAATGGGCAGAAACGCTTATGCTATAGCAGTCTGACTACAGTTATGGAAAGTTGCTTGTGTACTTGGTCACGTACTTGTTTGCCGCAGCAGTGTGTACCTCTGTGCAGCAAGTAAAAAAATGTTACATGGTCTGGTCAGACAGGGACAAGTACAGCATATTGAATGACTCAGTGACCCGTCGTGCACTGTAACCTGTAGCTCTGACTGACTGGTTGATGACTGGTAAGGCTGGAAGAATTGCACAGCGTTCTATGGAGTTGCATCTTCCAAAGCTGGAGAACAAAAGGGGGTGGGGAATCTAGTCAGATTTTTATTAAAAACACCTGTTCTGCATGCTTGTTTCAGGGTCTATGTCTAGAGGTGCATACACACATCAGACTATAGTCTTTGGAAAATGAAAGATCACAGACCAATCTTACCACCCTTCATGTAGTATGAGATACACAGTCTATTCTGTAGAGCTGAACTCCCCATCAGAAAAAAATCTTTGCAAGATGCTGCACACAAACATGCTGTACAGACACAAACGATCAGTATCTGCAAAAGATCTGTTCCTGCCAAAGATCCGTTCCTGCAAATTGCATTCATAGTCTATGAGATCTGCAGATCATCATACACACCTTATTCAACTGACATTCATCTGCAGATCAGATCCACCAGGATGGATTTTCAGATCTGCAGATTGTCGTCTGATCTGCAGATGAATGTCAGTTAAACAAGGTGTGTATGATGATCTTCAGATCTCATAGACTATGAATGCAATTTGCAGGAACAGATCTTTTGCAGATACTGATCTTTTGTGTCTGTACAGCATCTGTGTGTGCAGCATCTTGCAAAGATTTTTTTCTGATGGGGAGTTCAGCTCCATAGAATAGACTGTGTAGGTATGGCTCTCATACTACATGAAGGGTGGTAAGATTGTTCTGTGATCTTTCATTTTCCAAAGACTATAGTCTGATGTGTGTATGCACCTTAGTAATGTGTTAGAGGCAGACGATTAGCAGGACAGCCAGGCATTGTGCATTGTTAAATATTAAATATGCAAGCCTCTATATCATTTTCACTTCAGGTTCCCTTTAAGTGAAATATAACATGCATTGTTGACAGCACATATTTTATACACGGATAAACCATATAGGCCAAAGGGCAGTGTTTACTTGGCCCCACCCCCTTCTATTCACACTGCCTCATGGAAGTGCTTGGTTGTTTTCTGCCATTTGACCCTACTGCATCCCCTATTGTCCCACTCCTTGCTCACCCTCCTGCCTACAAGGGACTGTGCACCCATCCTCTGCATTATTACAAAGCTGTAACTAAAGTGCTCAACAGTCAACACGATTGGCTAGGGCATTGGGCACACAGTAAGTCTTCCCCTTTACAGCCCTAAAGGACAAGTGTAGCTAGGAGCTATGCAGGCTGCCATATTTATTTCCTTTTAAGCAATACTAGTTGCCTGGCCAGCTTGCTGACTCTCTGCCCCTAATACTTTTAGCCATAGACCCTGAACAAGCATGCAGCAGATCAGATGTGTCTGACATTGGCAGGTCTGACAAGATTAGCTGCATGCTTGTTTCTGGTGTGATTCAGACACTACTGCAGCCAAATAGATAATCAAGACTGCCAGGCAGCTTACCAGTTTAAATGGAAAAAATGATGGCAGCCTCCATATACCTCTCACTTCAGTTGTCCTTTATGTTGGCATTTTTGAAAGTAGTGTCTTTAAAATTCTACTCCCTAATTAGGCCCGGTTCACATTAGCGTTCGCTATCCGGATTTTCCGGATCTGATCCGGACCGCATACTGTACAAACGGAACGTACGTTCCGCATAGCAATGCAAAGGCTATGCGGACGTTCACATACGTACGTTCAGTACAGTACGGAGCCGGGCCAGATCCGGACTCCGGACTCTTTTCCAACATGCGCTATTTTTTGTGTCCGGATCTCCGGCCCACGCATCCTGACCGGAGCCTGACCTGAGCCTGACAGCACCATCCGGAACACAGAAACCAATGGGAAACGGAAGGCACAGAACACACTGCCTACAAAAACCTGACGTTCTACCCCACTTCCTATGCGTATCCAAGCGGCCATTTCGGATGGGGACACATGGGCCAAGCATGTCTGGAGTGGAGCAGCAGTGACAGACGTGCTGGAGCTGTTTGGCAGAATGTCGGAGGTGGAGGTGAGGCCTACAGCGGAGGAACCTGATTGTACATGTGCACCAGGTGCACCTTCTGCTGACCCCAACATTTTTTTATTTATATTTAACTATTTTTTGCCCACGGATCCGGATGGCAGCCTGATGCATGCCTGATACAAACGGACCGGATCCGGATTGAAACCGTACGGTTCTGATCAGGATCAGGTCAGGATCCGATCAGGATCCGGTCCGTTTACTTGCCAAAACGCAAGTGTGAACGGGGCCTAAGTTACGGGTTAACTTTCGCTTTGTACATGTTCTTTTATCATGCTTCTCTTTACTTTGTATGTTAATACTACTTTTGGAAATCCAATAAAAACTATATCGGGGGAAAATCTTATTTTATTTTTTTTTTGTTGTTTTTTAACTAATCTTTTAGTCATTGCAGACCCCAGAACAAGTACATAAACTTTCATTCTTTCTCTCAGCAGTCCTTGCTATTTTCTGATTTAACCCAGGATTTAAGGAGGACAAAGTGGATTACAGGCCTTCGCCCCCTAAAATCGATTTCCTGCTACAAACCTCAGTCCTGGTTTGTTTGTATCCCTTCTAGTCTCCAGTGTTATGCGCCCTTAGTAAATCCGCTCACAGTATATCGTGGTAGGAGCTCCCATGTGTAAAATGAACGGTGCTGTACTGCCCTGTTGTGCTCAGCGCCTCCACACTGAGGTACTTAAACATCAGGGTGTAGCAGCTCTTGGAAGCATTTATGGAAAATGCTCTGAGTTTCAGTTTTTAGCCAAACTCTCCAGTTCTAATGTTCTGCAGTTGTTCAGTTCCAAGTCCTAAGTGAACGGCTGCCAACAGAAAGATGCTTCCAAACTTCAAAACAGTTGATTTTCCACTGCGCCGTTAGACAGCACCACCACCACGAGAGCGAGGCCTCCCCGACTGTCTGGACGGAAAGTATACAGAGTAAGGGCTGTCTCTCCAGTGTTATTGCTGTGCTTGCCTCAGGTAGGGCCGCTGCTTTATAGCTTCAGCAGTTACCTTACACTCAGGTTGTGCTCTGAGCTTGCCTGCTTGCTAATCATTAAAAGACATTTGTGATGTTGTGTCTGAGACCTTGTTTCAACTTTCCTATGTGAAACTAGAAGATACTGGTCCAGCTGTGGCTGGATAGTGTACTGGTCAAGGGTTGTGCATCTGACACAAGAGACCTGAGTTCGAATCGCGGCTCTTGCTGTTCAGTAAGCTAGCAGCTATTCAGCAAAGAGTCCTTGGGCAAGACTCCCTAACTCTGCTACTGCCCACTGGGCGTGCCCTAGTGGCTGCAGCTCAAGTGCTTTGAGTCCTCCTGGAGACAAAATAAATGTTGTTTGTCTTGTCTGATTCAATAAACTTTTCTCTTGAGTTTTCTAGTAGTATTTGATTTCTAATTTTTTTTATCTCCAAGGCATTTTTTTTCCTAGCAAGAGAAAAACACTTCAGTAAGGTATACAGTGGCAGTTGCATTCCTGCCACAGCAGGAATGCAAAAAAGTGGTGCTATCTGTGTTGTGGCAGCACATTTTTGATTTTTGTCAAAATTGAAATGCTGCAGTGAGACTACCCTCATAGGGTAACACTGCTGTAGTGCTTTGCTGCTTGCTAACGATCGGCAAACTGACCACAATCTATTTCTCAATTTTTATTTAAAAAAAAAATCAGGAAAAATTTGAAGTAAACCGTTTTTCACATTGTCATTATGGGATGTTATGTGTAGAATTCTGAGGAAATAAATGAATTGAATCCATTTTGGAATAAGGCTGCAACATAACAACAAAATGTGGAAAAGTGATGCACTGTGAATATTTTCCGGATGCATTGATAACTGTGTGTTTGGCCAATAGGTTGAAGGGAATGGCCTAATACCCACTTAGCGATTTTGCGTGACTATTTTTGGCATGATATTACCCAACATAATTTAACAAAAAATGTGTTTAACTACACACACCACTTGCAGCGATCGTTCTTTTTTGACCACCGGTATGTCAGATTAAGTCATTGAGAGTTGTTCCGATCCCCATTGACTTGCACGGGATTTACTGCGATCATGGAAACAATCGTTTACACGATCGTTTCCGACGCTGCTAATGTTGCTTGCAGATTCAGCCAGATCGATGGGGAAACGATCATTTGTCGACGGAGATCCCCAATCCATCTGGCCATAGATTTTATATAGATTAGGGCAAGCATAAGCTTTGTATGCATGCTAAAGGAAACTGCTGAGGTGGCAGTTCATAGATACGTCGGACGAGAATCTAGCGTGTGACAGCCGCACTCAAATGCCGTTTAAACATACTACATGGGTGATTTGCTAAACTGATCAATTAATTAAATGATTGGTGTTTTAAATTATTTGATGGATCAACTCAATCCACTTTCTCGAATCAAATCAAGAAAAATGTTGTTGGATTTTTTTGGGAAAAATTTCAGTAAGTCCAGTAATTGGAAGTAATTGTACGGTGAACATAAAGTCGTTTTTTTCGAGGAGCATTGATTTTCTGAATGAATAGTAAAATATATACAGATGTAAACCTATTTATAGATAAAAATTGATGTCATCTTCGATTGCATCATCATTTTTTCATGCTTTTTATTGATTTTTTTTGTTTTCAATTCTATTTTCTTCTTCTACTCCACTTCTAATTATATACTGCTATTGATTTTTTTACAACAAGGAAAATGAAAATATTGGGGTCATGTATGTATGGCTCATCAAACCAAACAAAATGTATTCAGTTGATCTGCAATATTGATCATTTAAAAAAAAGTATGGAAGAGAAGAAGCTGACTTGTTTATGGCCAACTTAAAGGACAACTAAATTCAGAAGAATATGGAGGCTGCCATATTTTTTTTTCCTTTTAAACAATACCAGTTGCCTGATCTATTTGGCTGCAGTAGTGTCTGAATAACACCAGAAACAAGCATGGAGCTAATCTTGTCGGATCTGACAAATGTCAGAAACACCTGATCTGCTGCATGCTTGTTCAAGGACTGTGGCTAAAAGTATTAGAAGCTCCTTTGTGTACTAACTACTATAGTTCCACTTCAAGCTAGTGTATATTACAAGTCAGACAATAGTTGCTTGCATGAGAGCCTAATCGCACAGGTGTGTGTTTTATTAAAGGAAACAGGTCACCAGGAAAAGTTTTATAGAGCATGTCTCGGCCTTGATGGTGCAGACTATGCATTGTATTGTATTGCCTTTTCTGCACAGTCATTTCCATGGGCTGCAGACTGCTCTGGGCCTCTTGAAGGGGTGCAGGATAACTCCGAATGTCTTGTGATTTTTTTTTTTTTCTTCTTCTTGGTGTTACGTAATAGGAAAAGGTTGGGGCCCACTATTGTTTTGCAATCAAGCTTTAAAAAGAATAAAAGAGCAGAAACCAACGGTTCACTTCCTTGAATTTGTAACCTAGCTGGGTTTATTTACACAGATTCCCTGCAGCTGAGTGCTGCGCTTTAAATTGTCTATTTTCCTTTCTTTCATTGTTGGTGGTGCTTACACGGTAAAAAGTGATGTGCAGCTATTGTCGCAGGCAGTGGAAGGGTGACCCTGGCGGTGCTGAGCTCAGGGATTTCACACATATGGTTTGCTTTATATAGTTCACTGGAAACTTCCTGGCTGGGATCCAGCAGAGATGAAAACAAGGAGTCCAGCTTCAACACGGCAATTCTGCCTCATGCTTAATCTCTCATGGAAAAAATGGAGGCCTTGTACCTCTGCAGCAGATGCTTCCACTGGGGCAGTGTTGTGAAATAGCTCCTGACCTCCTGTTTCTAGTTTGGTGATGGGGATACCTATTTGGGGCAGAGAGTAGGTCAATAACACAATGTGGACTTTGGACAAGGCTTCTTGTTATATAAAGTAATTACAATTATTTAGCAGAACATTCTACTAAGGAGGGGGCACATTAGGACTGTTAATGGTAGTTGAGCTGCTGGTTTTGCAGGAGTTCCAGACAACTCAGTGCTAATATGCAAAGTAGTTATTAATGGACCACTATAGCAGATAAAGTAAGCAGTTAAAATCTGACAGAACTGACTGGTATGGAAGTAGTCCATCTCCTTGGGGGATTTGTAGGGTTTTCTTTGTTTTTAAAAGTGTATCCTGAATGGCAGTTAAAGAGACTCTGTAACAACATTTTCCGCTTTATTTCTTCTATCCTATAAGTTCCTATACCTGTTCTAATGTGGTCTGGATTACTGCAGCCTTGTCTAGTTGCACTGTCTCTGTAATATATTCTGTAATATATCTAATCTTCTTTTCTTTGTCAAGCTTTGTCGACCCATAGAGGAATGCACTGCCTCTGCTGTGATAGGGAGAAGTTATGCACGCCCCCTCCAGGCTCTTTGTGCTTTAATTCCTCGCAGACAGCGTCTCCGCTCTCAGTTTCATCTTGTCTGTGATGCAGTTTGTGAGACTGAGGGGGGAAGGGAGCTGCCTGTCACATGCTGAGAAACTGCGAGAAGCCCATTTTATATATATATATATATATATGTGTGTGTGTGTGTGTGTGTGTGTGTGTACGTACACACACACACACACACACACACACACACACACACACACACACACACACACACACACACACACACACACATATATACATATATACACACATATATACACACACACACACACATATATACACACACACACACACATATATACACACACACACACACACACATATATACACACACACACACACATATATACACACACACACACACATATATACACACACACACACACATATATACACACACACATATATATATATATATATATATATATATATATATATATATATATATATATATATATATATATATACACACACACATACATACATACATACATACATACATACATACATACATACATACATACATACATACATACATCACTTCCTGGTTAGCGCCCATGTTTTTTGTTTGTAAACACTGCCTAAAACTGGCGATTAAATGCCAGGATCGCAGTGGGGAGCGGCTAAAACGACAAAGAAGGACCCAGGAGATCACAGTGACTCGATTGGTATGTTTTTTATAGTACAGATAGTATGCAAGCAAGTAGGGAGGCTGGCTGGCATCTTACTATTTTGACAGTTAGACTTAGCAACTGGCATTTGAGAAATGCTTTTTGAAAACCTATAGAACCCTGAGGCCTGGAACCCACTAGCAGTACGTTACCTTGTGATTTGGAAAGCTCTTGCTAATGTTATCCTATGTGTGTACTCACTTGAGCGATGTGATTTTATAAAAATCCCCCATAGCATTGCATTAGCAAGAGCTTTTTCAAATCACTAGCACTTAGAAAAGGCTACTAGTGGGTTTGAGCCCTAAGGCTGGGTTTACAGTGGTCCATTGCATAGTGCATGAGTTATGACTGTGAATGGCAATGGAGACCGGACATAGACATTAATTCAAAGCCCGCATGCACCGAGTTAGAATAACGTGATCAGTTACAACGCAGTATTGTGAACAGGCCAAAATGTATGACAGTGAGTTGACCTGCATTATTCTGCAACGCAGCAGAGCACTGTAGACTAGCCCTAAGATTTCCTCTTGAGGAGATGGATTAGTCCATCTGTTAGTTCGGACAGATTTGAACTGCTTACTGTTTTCGCTGTAGTGGTGCTTGAAACTAGACCTGAATGCCTACTTTGCCATCTCTTTCTAGCAGATTTGATCAAATAGTTCAATGGTCTGGATACTGATGGAAAAAAATCGACCAGTGTATTGACACGATAACATTCCTTTTTTTACAATTTGATTTATTATATATATATATATATATATATATATATATATATATATATATATATATATATATATATATATATATATCCAGGTGCCCTTTCCAAATTCCGTTTTCACAGTAGAGTAGAGGTGCTGGAAGTCTAATGTCCCTACCATAGTCATAACATAATACCCTTACTATAGTCCAGGGCCAAGCCAGTTAACCTATTTAAAAAATGTTTCTGGGCTGTTGGGAGAAAACTAGAGCTGCCCATAGCGAACCCACACATACTTAGAACAGATTCCATGCTAGAGTAATTGTACACTTCTCCAAATTCAGGATTGAGGGCAGCATAGTTAAGCCTTGTACATACATAGGGCCTAGATGGTAGTCAGTCAAGCTGTGTCTGCCAAGAATCTAACGGGTGTACATCGGCCCAACCCCCTCAGTGCATCAGCAAGTGGTCAGATCTCAGACAAGCGCATTGTTTTCCTGTTCACCTTGCCTGCTCTGTGCCATGCTGTTGGCCCTCCACCCCCTTTCATAGCAACAGAATGCATCGGTAGCCTGGAGGCTAGCAACTCATCTGTACAGCATTGGGCCCTGATCTGTAGCCTGGGGGATCGAATCCTGATCCCTGTGGAGAACATAAACTGAACAGGTATGCGCACCTTAAGGGCCTGTTCAGACTGTCAGCGTTTGTAGGACGCATATAAATTCAAAGAAACGCAAGTTGAAAACCGCATGCGTTTTTCTTGTGTTCAAATGCGTTTTTTATTGCGTTTTGCACACACACGTGACCCAGGAAAAAAAAAAGAATTATGGGAACCGCAGAGGGAAACGTACGCTAAAAACGCAATAGTACGCATTTTTGATACGCGTCCATAGATTTTCATTTCATCCGTTTCTATGCGTGACGCACAGAACTGCGTGCAGCAATGCGGATGAGAAACGTATGCGTCTCATACGCATACATGTGAACGAGGCAATTAGAAAACATTAGTAGCCGTTTCTATGCGGAAAGTCTGCCTGTGCGCGTTCTGGAAAAACGGCTAGGAACGCACATAGTCTGAACAGGTATGCGCACCTTAAGTCCTGCATTGCGCAGTACAGCAGGGGCAAAAGAGATGCATCTTATCTGTTAATACCTGATCTAATTAGATTCGTGGAAAGTGGTAAATTGTTTGCTACACCACCGTGCGGCACTGTGCTGTAGTGGTTAGCGCTCTCTTACCTTGCAGCACTGGGTCGCCGGAGTTTGTATGTTCTCACCGTGTCTGCGTGGGTTTCCTCTGGGCACTCTTGTTTCCTTACACATCCCAAAAATATACAGATAAGTTAATTGGCTTCCCTCTAAATTGGCCCTCGACCACAATACATACACTACATGATACATTCATAGATATGACATTGGTAGGGATTAGATTTTGGGCCCCTCTGAGAGGACAGTTAATGACAAGACTATATACTGTATACTCTGTACAGGGCTGCGGAAGATGTCAGTGCTATATAAATACTAAAATAACAAGTTTGCTACACTTCTTTTGATCAATGATGGGGCAGTAAACCCGTTGTTTGCTGGATCGGGCAGGTATTGGCCCATAGATGACTGATTCCTCCTGTGTCATAGTGCACACTATTTATTACACATGCATGTTTGTAACTGGTAACCCTTCAAGTTATTTTGTACTGTTCCCCACAGCTAATTTCCATGTACAGTATAATATAACCAAACCGCACATATACGGTATGTATACCATTCTTGCTGGAGTATTGGGTACAGCAGAGGATTGTTAACGACATGCAGCAGGAACAAGAATCTGTTTTCGTTCAGCGTTCTTGAGTGTTGTATGATTAGTGTAAGTGGATCTACCCATAGGCTATTGAAAAAATGTAAATAACATTTTCAGTTGGAACTTGTTTAAAGAGCCAGCATTCTTCACATGGTTGATAAACGAGAACAGAGTTTACTCAGTGATACTGCATTGACGTTTAATGTTCATGGGAGAATTGTACACGAAGGGTGCCCATAGACCTATGATCACTAGCTGGGAACTGCTGGATCGGGTAACAGATTGGTATCTGTACATAACTTGAAAAGAAGGAGCTTTAGGTTACTGGGAGAGATGGATTGAGAAAACGCCTCATCCAATTTCTACTGTTTCCATCTGGAAAAGGAAGCACTCAGGATACATGTGGGCTTTTTCCCTTTTCCTAGGTACATAAAAGAACATTTGAAAGCATGCCATGTGTGTAAAAATGTTTACTTTCAATGGAAAGAGCTGTACAAAATTGTACTGCTCTGCTAATGGGCAAATAGCTGGCTAGGATCAGCTCTCTGCCTGGTCTCTTCACTCTGCACCCCCTCCCTCCTCTGCTGAGTAGACACATTGCTATGGCAACGGCTGAGTCGCTTCAGGAGAAGATGGAGGGGGAGCGGAGTGAAGAGACCAGGCAGAGAGCTTCTTGTCTGCAATTATTACATTTTCTGATTTATCAGAGCAGTACAAGTTTTTATTGATCTTTGCATTAAAAGTAAATGTGAATAGACACCGGGAATGCTTTCAAATTTTTTTATTTTTTTATGCACCTAAGAGAAGACACTTCAATCTTAGTCTAGGGAATTTAATCCCACTAAGTATCAACTTAACCTTTATAATATACACTTTGCTGCCACAGCTAAGGGCCTATTTCCACTGGGTACCTCGTCTGTTTCTGAAACGTCCGCACCCCCCGTGCTGTTACGAAGCTGCAGCCGGTTCTCTACAGCCATGCACAGCTATAAGGATGCAGCCTGTGGAAAACTGCTGGTGCTATTATTTATTTAATTTTATTTATTTTGTGTGTGCTATAGCTGGTGCTATTTTTTTTTTTTTTTTTTTTTTTTTTGGCCGCATGCAATTTCGGATGCAGCCTATTGATTTCAAAAGGCTGTGGTTCTGCATCTGAAATCGCACACGGAAACGGACTGCAATTTTTGGCTAGTAGAAATAGGCCTTGGGGGCTGGAACCCACAAGAGCGTTTTTTTGAGCATTTTGGCAGCGCTGCGATACGCTAGCGTTTTGCCAAAACGCTGGGCTAATGTTAATAGATGGGGCAACTTCCACAGGAGCGTTTGCGTTTCCCAGAAACGCAAACGCAGGACCTGCAGCATTTTGGGAGCGTTAGCGCTTCAATGTAAAGTATTGAAACGCTAGCAGAAACGCTCAGCAAAACCTAAACTGAGCAGTTTTGCTAGCGTTTTGCGGTTCAGCACACTGTAACAAAATTAAAAATAACGGTTGCGTTTTGCGTTTGCGGATTTCAGTGGGTTCCAGGCCTAAAAATCACCTGTAGGTTGAAAACATACCCGGCCCTTACCAAGATGGTTCCTGCCACCAGTACTGCTTTCTAATATTTCCAGTGTCTGGAGGTGGACAGCTCTGCTTATGAGGCAGACCTTTGCTGAAATCCTCTCGGCAGTGTTGGCAGAAGATGACGAGGACAGGGGACCAATGGCAGCCGCTATGGTGAGGTAAGTATCAGTTGTTTTTCCTGACAACAAAAAAGTGTTCGTATTTTATGCAAAGAGCGTCTGGCAACGCTGCTAATAAACCTTTCCCATACACCAGGTCTAGCCTCTGAGGCACAGCAGTCCTAGTTTTCATGATGCAGTGTATATACTGTACATGTGTTGACGTGTGTTTGAATGTGTCATCCATGTAAAATCCACAGCTAATCTCACAGAAATCAATTGTTCAGTGATGGGAAACCATTCTGGTGGTCCGCCTTAAAGTGAACCAAGCACCATTTTTGTTAGCACACAGGGCATCTCAATAGCGCGTTAAATATGTATACAAACAATGTGGCTCATTACTAAAAAAAAACCTTAAATTTTACCTCTTCTTTTTACATTTAAAAGTTTAACAGAGGCCTTTATTATCTTACTTCCCAGGCCTGCCTGTCAACCTCAGACATTTGAGGCAGATAAGGACTGCTGTAATTATTTTATCGCATACATAAGCAAAAAACTTTTATCAGCAAGGGGGGGGGGGGGTGTAGATATTAGTCACTTGCTTCAAAGTGTTTAAAGAAGTCACAGATGCTATCTTCACCCCTTCCCTGGAGGTGCGGGGGGGATAGCATAGCCGCTCCTGTAGCTGTTAGAAACCAGGAAAAAAATGATGCTCTTTCCCTTTAATGCTGTGTGTTCGCACAGGGATAACAGGACATTTTTTTTTCTAATAAAGAGCATATGGCTGCTCCAAGGACAGAGCATTAGTAAATGAACCTGCTCCTCTGTTTCCCTTTTTAGTAAGGATATTACAGAGAGCTGTTCCTGTTCACATATCACATTAATTTCATAGCACCGTGGAAGCAGCAGAGGAGGAGGATGTGCAGCTTTGACCCTCCAGGCGCTCTGTAGCCCGAGTATAAATTATATTATTTATTATGGCGAAGTGGATGGAATATAAATTGAAGTCTTGCCTCTTGTGGTTATTGAGACACTGAAGGCTGTGTGTAGCTGCAATGAATTCAGGGGGAAAAATACTGGAAGGTCACGGGATCAATGTCAAGGAAGACAAAGTAAATCATTCATTGCTGGGAGAGTCTGGAGTTTTAGGTTGTAGGGAAGCTGGTCTGTGATATCCGCTTTACATGCTCTGCAAGGCTATTGTAGAATTAGGCCAGCCATTGTTAATGTTGCCTTCTTAACCCATCTGCTGTCAGAGGAGCTTATCGCTCAGTCCCAGTCAATGCTGCGGCCAGTCCCTGCAGGAGCCAAAGTGGTGATTCATTCAATGTCAGCCCCAAAGCCAAGTTCAGTTTTGTGACTTGTGAGAGTGAGTTGTATACCCTCCTGCGGATGAGACAGTGTCCTGTGTGTGGCGGTGAAATAACTCGGTCACATGTGAGTGTTCTGTGTGCTGACACGATCAGACCAGGTTCATTTAGAAACACAAGCTGTCTGCATGGTTAATATTAATGTCAATAGGATGTCATTTACAGGTTCCCTGTTTTAACTGGCTCTGAAAATCTACTATCAGGCTTTTTACCTTGAAGTATACCCGAAGTGATATGTCATGATGAGATAAACGTGTATGTACAGTACAAAACATTAATAACCAGGCTGTTTTTTACTTGATGTATTGTGCTGCCTGAAAGAGTTCTGTCTTTTGTCTGGCTTCTGTCTTGTCGGTACCTTGTCAGGAATATAGTAAGCAAATTACAGCCATAAAGGTTTTCCTGGCAGAACACAACGTCTGAGGGTAGTGAGAGGCAAAATACATGAACTATTGACCTTTTTCTAACTCTGGGGCACTTAATAGGCTGCCACTGATTAGAGACCAGAAAACATTTAACCTACTTTGTAAATTTTTAAATATAAAAAAAAACAACCCTGGGATAATTTAAAAAGTCGTTTTTAGGAGTAGGAGGATAAATATAATTGTTTATCTAATTTTGTTTATTTTTTACTTTGGGTTCACTTTAAAGCCCAGTGGCAGCCAGAACTTGTGGTTTAGTATTGAATAGAGTGGTTTGAGAATGGAGCCTTGTTTTTGTTGTCTGTGCACCTGTTACACAGGTGATATCTGGGACAAGATGTCAGGGCAGTTTTTAGGCATAGGCGAACCAGGCAGATGCAAGGGGTGACAAGTGAAGGAGGGGGCACCACATAGTCTTAGCACACTGTACTTAATGGAAATCTTATAGCTAACTGCTAGTTCCATTAAGGGATGGATGGTAATTTTAACACCTAAATAGGCACTGCGGTGCTGTGATTGTTGCAACTGGGGTTGGATTTCTAGGACAATATTTTAACCTGTAAAGACCCAGGCTGTTCATAAACCGTATAATGTGGATACGTACGCATCAAAACCATTATTGGAAGGATTTGTTATACGAGCCAGTGAGTTGAATATTTTGCCTGGTAATAAATTGTGTATCCTTTGCAAACTTATTGTAAGAAACCACTTTATTTCTGTGTAAACTATCAATCTCTTATTGGTGCCCTCAAGACTAATAGATGCAGGTTATGATCTTTCTGTTCACAAGATTGGGGTGGGGAAACGTGCCTTGCCTGGGCCCAAACATGGCCAGAAACAGCCCTGCAGGAAGTGAAGGCCGGGGTACAGATCACACTCTAGGGTGTCACAGAAATAGAAAGAGGGGAAGTCTTCTCATCGGGGACACAAACAGTTGTAACCAGGGCTGTGGAGTTGGCACCCAAGAATAGTGACTCAGCCTCATGTATTTATGCTACTTCCAACTCCTTTAATTATATGTCAATATAGGAAATAAATTGTAAGCATAATTATATGTCCTTATAGGAAATAAGTATATTCATTATATATTTCCTGTATCGATCACAAGCACGCAACACTCGAGGCATGGCAGTGCTGCCAGGGTGAAACAGCAGCCTCATTTTGAGAACACTTATGAGTCTATAGCTGGGCTAGTCTAATCTATAATTTCCTCAATAGAAAAAACAAAAATCGAAACATTCAGTGACTGTATAGGAATCTTGACCTGAATGCTTTGTGTGATGGGCAAGCAGTGAAGAGACTGGTAGGCACTGATTTTATTTTGAGATATATTCACTGGGCTGTCATTATCATGTTTTATTCAGTTGCTGAGCCAGAGCAAGCATGTATGTTGTGTGTCCCTACATTTCATTGGCTGCTTCCTCGCTTGTTAAAGTGACACTGAAGTGAAAACAAAATTCTGATATAATGAATTGGTTGCGTAGAATGGATAATTACTAGAACATTAGTAGCAAAGAAAATATTCTCATATTTTAATTTTCAGTTATATAGTGTTTTTTATAACCTTGCATCATTCTCTAATATTTGCAGTTTACACACTACTCAGCACTCTAAATGATTTTACAGAGCATGCAAGTGAACTTTTGAACCCTTCTCTGCAGAGAAAAGGAAAATAAAATGACTGACACTTGAGATAACAAGCTTCAGAAGACAGAGCTCTCAGCGACTTTGAAAGTCGTGGAGCTCAATGGCTCTTTTGCATAGATAACAACTGGAGTTTCTTAACTCCTCCTGTACTGTAAACAATATTAGACTCATATCTCTGCTCCTAATGTTTGATTTCTTAGCTGTACTACACATACAAATCATTATATCATAATTTTTTTCCCGCTTCAGTGTCTTTTTAAGGGCTCTGCCTCTGACACAGGAGACCTGGGTCTGTATCTTGGTTCTCCCAGTTGTAAGCCAGCACCTATTCAGTAGGAGACCTTGGGCAAGACCTCCTATCACTGCTACTGCTTACAGAGTGTGCCCTAGTGGCTGCAGCTCTGGCGCTTTGTCTGCCAGGAAAAAAGCGCAATATAAATGTCTTTTTTTGTCTATGTATGGCCGGATACACATTGCCAACTCAAGTCGCCGGTCGGGAACCAGGACCTGATCCCCTTGGGCGACCTTGCTGGGTTGGGGCCCACACATGTAAGCTGTGTAGCTGACGATGCACTGTGTTGCTGCGGGGGGTGGGAGGATGACGAGTGGCTCCAGCGTGACATCACGTGGTGGGCAGGGGAGTGTCGCAAACAATGGGATCAGCATTGTTGGGGTTGAGTAGATCTGCCCAGCGGATCATTGCGGGTTGGAGGGTCGTTGACTGGCCTGCACACTCCTGATTGTTGGCTGAGGCGGTCATTATTGGCCAAGGTGAGTTTCTAGATTATTGTGCTCTCCTCACTTCAGATACACTTCAAGCCCACCATGTAGGAGGTTGAGGGTTGCAAAGAATGTTTTTTTTTTTTTTTCGTATTGTGTTTTGACACGCAAGCATCTATACATGCTACAGTGTGTGCAAGGAGGGTGGGCAGCCCACAGGGAAAATTCCTGGATTTAAACTTCAGTCATTGTTTATCCATTCCATAAGCAGAATAAACTGTGGTTTCTTTTTATCATTTAAGCTCCCATCAGTGCAGATTGAATTGTATCATGAGCGAGCAGCCCTGGCTACGCCTCAGAGTAGAGACTCCTTTAAAAGCCTGAGGTTGAGGTGGTCTCTGCTTCGCATCATGAAGGATTCCATTCAAGACAGTTGCATACTACTGTGAAGAGGCCCTGGGGCAGGTCCAGAACATAGTGAAGGAATTACTGTCTATCCCCAGCTGGCCTGGGAACACATCACAGTCTCACAAGAAGAGTCTGAGCCCCGGACCAAGCAAAGGGAAGCCTGGATTGGCCGCTTGCCAGCCTATAGCCACGGTGACCAGTGCTTGGAAATTCACTATGAATTTAGTTTACAGCTTTAAACAGAATAAAAGCTGACAAACCTGGAGAAAGCTGATCTATTCATGTATCAGACGGATATTAAAGCAGACCTGAACTAAGAACTTCCTCTCTGCTCTAAAAGATGCTCAACAGCATAATAACCACTACAGAAAAACATTTCTTTGTTAAAGCTGATTCAAATCCTGCAATAAATCTGCAGTTTGTCTACTTCTTGCTTTCATGGCAGCAGACCTGTTGTGACCGGGGGTGGGATATAAACGTATACATACTTGGGGCTTTCTCCGGCCTGATCGCTGCCACGCCGCCATCCTCCGCTGCCTTCAGCTCCTCAAATTGCCCCGGAAAGTCCTCCAGTCCGAGGCGCACGGCGCAGTCAGGCAGTGCGTACACCCCCGTTGTGCTGCTGTAGCCGGGAGAGAGACAAGGGAGCGTGCAACTGGCTGACTTACCGGGGCCAGTTGCGGAGGCTGCAGGCAGTGGAGGACGGCGGGATGGGGAGCGATCAGGCTGGAGGAAGCCCCAGGTATGTATGCATTTTTTTTTTATATCCCCCGGCTCAGACAAGACAAGACAAATAACATTTATATTGCGCTTTTCTCCTTGCGGACTCAAAGCGCCAGAGCAGAGCAGCAGCCACTAGGGCGCGCTCTATTGGCAGTAGCAGTGTAAGGGAGACTTGCCAAAGGTCTCCTACTGAATTAGTGCTGGCTTACTGAACAGGCAGGGCCGAGATTCGAACCCTGGTCTCCTGTGTCAGAGGCAGAACCCTTAACCATTACACCATCAGCTCAGGTACACCTTAGCATCCTGTGTTTACCATGAATTCTCTGCCATGGCAGTCAGCTGATGCAGGGGATAGTTATAATAACAACTTGTGATGAGGCACAGATGAGGGGGAATTAGACAGGCTAAACTCTCTAAATACATACAGGGGGCATTTCTCTACGTTTCCCTTCTGTCCTGTGCAAGAGTTCAGGGCCTTACCACAGCTTTCGTGTCACTAGCCTTGTTGACTCGGTTGCAGTAAGTGGAAAAGCTTGTTTACGCTAGCCTGAATAGTCCTGCTTTTTTCCCACTTTAAAGAATTGTAGAGGGAGAAGTTTAGTGGGGGGAAAAAAAAAAGATGTCGTGTTCAACTTTTTTTTTTGTTAAAATTCCTTCTTCATGTGAAACAGTGGTCTTTGTTTGAGGCTTGTCTTGGTTCTTGTAGAGTTGTATAGCTCTATTGATTGGTTCCATGCAGAGGAAATCTGACCTTTAACAGATGTTTGAGAAGCTGCCAGCATGCAGGGAGATCAGCAGAGCAGACAGATTTTTCATTCTTGTCTTCAGAGGACCTCATTCTGGAGGTAGAGCAATAGAAATGCAGGCTTTTTAGTGAGGCAGACCCACAACTAATTCAGGGATACATTTGGAAAAAAAGATATGTGGGCATTTCTTTCTATTTCCATTAAAACAGACCTGAACTCAAAACTTCATCTCTGCTCTAAAAGAGAAGCAACCGCATAACATTTTAAAGAAAATCCTTTCTTTGTTACAGCCGATACAAATCCTGCAATAAATCTGCAGCGTGTCTATAAGTCCTGCTTTCATGAAAGCAGACAATAGGGTTAACATCCTGTGTTTTCAGATTAGCTGCTCTGCTAAGACAGATGAGATTCCTGAGCTGACACAGCTGAGTTTAAATTACACTTGTGATTAGACACACATGAGGGTGAATTAGACAGGCTAAAAACTCTCTGAATACATACAGGGTGCATTTCTCTGTGTTTTCCTTCTGTCCTGTGCGAGAGTTCAGGTTCGCTTTAAGGAGGCACTGTAAGGGCATCAGTAGGATGCAGTAATTTATTCAGGATTGCCACTGGATACCCACTTCCTGTTTTCAGCCTCAGAACACTTCCTAGATCTATCTATATTGCTGTATATTGGTAGGCAGCCCTGCCCTCCCAGTATTCAGCCTAAGCTCTTTAGATAAGTCAAATTATCTTTTCCCAAGAGCATTCTGGGAAAACAGCTATATTTTGTACCGCTGTTGAAACTTTTTCCAGTTAATGATAGATTTTTCATGTAAATTTACTGTATTTTTTCGGCATATAAGATGCACCTTTTCTCTCCAAAGATGGGGAGAAAAAGTCCCTGGATCTTATATGCAGAAACCAGTGAGTCCCCGACTTAGGAACGCCTGCCGATACGTACCGCCGACATGCCGCAATGTCGGGGACTCCCTGCATTGTTCTCACCCCCCTTCCCCGTTGTGTCTTCCTCTGCCCCGTGTATAACTGAGAAGCAGCAGCTTGGCTCACCTAACCAACAGCTCCAGTGGCAATCACAAACCTCTCCTCTCCATCCCTGCGCCTCTAGTGCCGGCTTCTGCTGATGAATGGCGTGGTTTTTGTACCGACTCCACAGCTCTGGCTGGATCGAATCTTACACAGGACAGATTCAGAAAGTTAATGATTGATTGATTGTCAGCTTGATAGATTAATCCAGTGTCTGGTAATTAATCATTTCTTTCTAAATCCAATTAGTGCCAAGCAAAGATATTTTTGCCTACAGTAATTTCACTACAGCAAAGCAAAATATTATCCCAGAATTGAATTCTGATCTGCTCTCTGAGGACTTGCGAGCTCTGCTTTCCTGCGTGAGACTTCCATGACTCATAGGGGCACGTCAGGAGGACAGGACATCGCTCTGAGGGTCAGTCGGCCGCAGTGTCACAGGTCTGTTATGTATTGCCCTCCCCGGAAGCACGGTCACATGACCACATTTTATGATGAGGATTTTCAAGCTATGTGTTTAATTTTTCTTGTTTTGCTCTTTGAAACATATTGGGAAGAATGCGATTTCATAGAAGCTTGCCAAACTTGGATCTTTTCTCACTCCCATTTTATCACGCAGTAACATTGCTTTTTTGGCAGCTGAAGCAATCTCATTATATGGAGGGGGTGGGGCACAGCGCCAGCATTGAAATGAAGGCCCCCACAGTGTGGCGCATCGTCAAGTCTGAGGACTCCATGCTGAAACTACAGCATAATGTATAGCAATTTCCAAAATAACCCTGCAAAAGGAAGAGTTTACACTTGCCTCTTTTCTGCTGGAACAGTGCTGGAATCTAATGCTATAGGTAGACTGGCGGTCCAGCAGTGACAAGACCTCACCCTCCAGTAAATCTCACAGTCAGATTGTATACTGTCCACCTTTATAGGAACTACTAAACTCTAAGTATATCTGTGATATGAGGACCGATGGGATGTAATTTGGATTCCTGGTTCAGGTAGGGCCTTATGGAAGTGGTAAGATTGTGCAATCTGAATATATAGTGTATGGTCCGCTTTAGTCACACACCCTCACATCTCCCCCAGCTGCCCAAAGGCCGGAAGGGTAGGCCTAGGGAAGCCATATTTGTGGGTAGGTTGCTTTGGCTCCCTCCCTACGTTCGCGATGCAGGAAACAAAGTCACAGTGCATTTGCAGTAATTTGTCAACAAGCATCCGTTGGGGGCGCACAGTGAATCACAGCACATGCGTGGAAACCTCACATAGTGCAGTCTATGCACTTCTGATGTACTGCGCATCCCATCAGATCAAGTTGCCACAAACGCCTCTGAAAGGCGGAAGGGGCTTTCCTAGGAGTTTACCAGCTGGTCACTGCTGGGTCACAGGAAGGAACAACTTGGAGAAAAGGAGAGTCTATATTTACCTTGCTTCTAGAAGTGTCAGTACAAACAGGGTTATCAAATCAAGACACAGGCAGTGTCTCCTGGCCGGCAACGATTACATTTGCCTATTAGCCAGAGATAAACAATCCTGTATTGCTCTCTGCTGTGAAATATACATTTTTGCACACAGGGAATGCTTTCAAATGTCGTTTTATGTGACTAAGCGTAGTTGCTGAATTTTTTGTTTGTGGAGTATTATTCCACTTTTAAATACAATTCTTATTTGTGGTTAATATTAAAAACTGCCAATTATCCCCACTTTTAATTAGAATGAAACCAGATTTTAATTAGAATAAAACCCGACTGTATCTAGAATATGTGTGCTCTGGATAATGCCTGATAATGCCTCTGGGAGCCACAACAGATGCGAACACTATTGTGTAGTCCTTATAACCTTGCATAGTATATCAGCGCAATATAAAATACAGGGAATAATAGATGACAACAGTCATCCTCTATGGCTCTGTAGTCAGGCACCAAAACAAAGGCTATTTTAGTGCAAGCAGCTAGCAGGAATTGGAATCATCTGCATTTATGCCGTGAGAAAGGAAATTATTTAGAAGAAATAAAAACCAAGTCAGGCTGCGGACCCAGCTGCATCTGGACGGGGATGTCATGTGATTCCTTTTAGAGCCATTTCCAAAAACTTTTATAAGGAAGCTGAAAAAAAAACCCAAACACTGCAGCAGATTCAGCTGCTTAATTGTGGGAGTTTAGCGGGAACAGAGATGGCTCTGTGTTCTCAGAGTCCAGCAGTCACACTGCAGGTAGGGGGCAAGGCACAACGCCTCACAATGATGTGACAATGCCCACTGTTGCCAGACAAAATGTTTTTCTCTTTTTTTTTTTTTTTCATTTACCTCCTCCTGCAGGTGCTGCTTTCCCCGGGGGAGTTGTAATAGCTTTTCAGTGTGTTACAAATGTGGGAAAAGGGAAAAAAGAAATTTAGCTTAGTAACCAACCTGCATCATAAAAACGGAAAGCGGGAAAAATGCTGTCAGGCCATTAATGTTTCCTAAGGAACACGTCTAATCCCACGGTGCCTGGAAACATGCTGCTAACATTTCCCCTTAGAAGGCCTGTAAATCACTGTGATTATTTGAATAATAACGGCTTATTTCTTAGTCCTTGCTTATTTGTTTCTTTAATTTTTTCCTTGGCAACTCGTTCGGGTTTTCATAGTCATTCTTCCTTCTGAGAAATAAAGCGAGAATTAATTAAACTCCAGGGCTGTGGAATCGGTACAAAAATCATCAATGGTTTATGTAACCACCAACTCCAGGTACCCAAAATTACTCCAACTCCGGTAGCCATACATCAGGTGACTTGGCGGCCGATCGTCCATGAAAATCGGTGCCGCAAATTACATGACAAATCTCTCTCTTACAAGATTCGATTAGAGAGAGATTTGTCTCTTGGTTGAATCTGCCCAACATCGCTAGATGTATGGATAGCTTTAGTCTGATACTTACCAGGGCTGCAGAGTTGGTACACAAATCATTTGACAGCTCAGTTTACGAAACCTCTGTCTCCTGTTATCCAAAATGACTCAGACTCGTGGCCGATGATTGAATCGGATGAAAATGTGCGGCGGCAGGTGCATGCCCGATCAACAACGCGACCAAATTCGCGCTGAGCATGATGTGGGGCCATCATGGTCTGTCAGTTGCGCAGCGGCAAACGATATCCCGATGAGCGACAAAACCCTGGAAGCTGTCCCCCGTAATGTTCAATGTGATTCCTCCCCTCCCCCGGTGTCCAGTGCACCTTAAATTACCTGTCCATGTCCACCACTGGCTCTGGCCTCCGTCCATACGCTCGCCCCCACATGGTTGCCAGCGGGCACATGGGTGAGAGTGTGACAGTGAGTAGCTTGCCTTGTTCACACTTGTGTTTTTGGAGGGGTTAAGCAGTTCTGACCCTCACTGAGCACCTCTCGAGCTTCTAGTTCAGAGGGTTGTACTAAGCTGGATAGTTCAGCTCAGACCTCCATAGTCTTTGGCTGGGTGTTGTGGCTTGCAGTGCAATACTCCCACACTGAGAGCATTGCAGATGGAGCTAAAATGGCAGATGCATGTGATGCCTGTTAGAGCAACTGACCGTGGCTTCCTTTCTACCCTGGTGCCCAGTATGCCTCACGGGTTCTGAACAGGCAGTCTTCTGTAAAAGCTTTCTATGAAAGCAGGATGTGATGTTTTCAGCACGCCAGTCTTACAGCAATCTGGATGGGCACATTGGTATGGAAAGCCATTGCTGTGTACGTCTCTTCTGGCTGCTGAAGATGTGTTGACTAATGAATTCCTCCTGCTGCAGGAGAGTGTATTTGTGTTACGTCTGCTGCCGTTTCCGTTAGTCTGCATGTTATGGACCAAATCTCACCGGGTTCATTTGAAAAACAGAGTCTTATTTATCAATGGTTTGGTAGAGCCATGTGTTGCTCCCAACAACAACTGCAGTCTGGTTGCCATAGGCAGCAGGTCGTTCCTTCACAAATGCTTTATAAAAATAACTGAATCATTTAATTTAACCACTCAAATCATCATTTTAAAGGACAACTACAGCAAAAAAAAAAAAGTAATCCGTTTAAATCTGAAAGAACTAACAGATTTTGTACCAGTCCATCTCCTGATGGGGGATTCTCTGGGGTTTCTGTGTTTTCAAAAGCATTTCCTGACTGGCTGTTGCTAATTCTAACTGCTAAAATAGGAAGATGCCACACTCCCTACTCACTATTTTGGCAGTTAGACTTAGCAACTGCTGTTCAGGAAATACTAAGGAGTAAGGAGCGTGCTTGCAGGGATAGAGAGAAAATTCAGGCCGAATGCGGCCTGAATCTGCGCCGTATCGGCAGCGTTTCCTCACAGGTGAGTCGGGCTGGGAAATGCTGCCTATACTTTGTATTGTTTGCCAGATTGTTGCAGCACACACAGTCCCTGGGCCTGCATGGCACAGCTGGATGCGTGCTCTCTACATGCTGCGTGGGTCGTGCAAGACCCGCGTCCTGGCTAGTGGAAACCGGCCCTCACAGATTAATGTTCCCTTTGTCTGCAGCTTCACATGCTGGCTCGACCGCCACATGTTGTACGTGGAAAAATCTCACATTCATGCTGTAGCAGACAAGTGTCTGACGTTTCACAAGCTGCATCTTCTGACCTGGTGGCGTACTAGTTTTGTATTTGATTTTAACACACTGCAGTAAAATAAGAAAGTTTCGTACTTTAAGAGTAACTGTCGGGCATAAAATCAAAAATTATTCTTTATTTTTATCTGGTAAACAAGTAATAAGGATGCTAACCAGGCAATCCAAAAGTTAAAATCACTATTACTTTTCTTGTTGATAAATGATCATTCCCCAGTTTACATGACTCTTATTTGGTACACAGAAAATTTGGTACACAAAAGAGAAGTTGCAGGGCATGCTGGGTTGTCTTTTTTTGCTTCTCTACTTCCCCTCAAACTTAACTAATGCAGCCTGATTGGCTGAAGCCTCTTTCCCTCCTGTTTTCCCCTCCCACACCTCTGTTCCTCTCTGATTGGCCAACATTTCTCAGGCTGAAGCAATGCACTTTCTATAGGGAAGGGCAGAGGAGACTAAGGGCGGATATTACATCATTGACTGGCTTCAAAATAGCCACAGTAAATATGGAAACTGTCTAGAATAGGATTCTCTACTTTTCCTTTTTAAAATTCACAGGAATCATAACATGGACAGTGCAATACATACGTTATGTAAGTAGAGCAAGTATTTATCTACTTATATATTTGTTTTTGTTTTTTCCTGCGATAGTATGGCTGACAGCTCCTCTTTAAAAAGACCTGTTAGTCAAACCAGCAGGTGGCGCTGTAGCAAAACAAAGAAACCGTTGTTTGGAATATTTCATGAATTATTTATTAATGCAAATCCTATCTTTTAAGGACGTCTGATTTTAGTTCTTGATCGGAATTACTGACAACTTGAAATTTATGGAAGAGGGCCATGACTATGTGAGCCACGCCGATGCCCTTCTTGGGTAAACTGCTGTCCCAGAGGCATGGGACACTAGATACATGATGAAACGTGCACTAGTTAAGATTCTGGCAATAAAGTTTTTTAGTGGTGTTTAGTCGGCATCACGGTGGCTTAGTGGTTGGCACTCTTGCCTTGCAGCGCTCAGTCCCTGGTTCAAATCTCAGCCTGGGCACTATCTTCACAGAGTTTTTATGGTCTCCCGTGTCTGCATGGGTTTACTCTGGGCACTCCATTTTCCTCCTGGATTTCAAAAATATACAGATAATTTAATTGGCTGCCCCCTAAAATTCACCCTAGGTTCATGATACAGACATATGACTATGGTAGGGATTACAGTGTTCTCCCCAGAATCTTTTTTCCAGCCGGGTGGCATGCAAAAGTAGCCGGATGGGAAATCGATGAGGGAATGCAGGGCCAGTGCAACTCTGCTTATAGCATAGGAGGAGGATGAGGAGGTGAGCAGATGACAGCCGGGTGCTCACCACAATTAGCCGGGTGGAGCACCTGGCTAAAAGAGCCTGGGGAGAACACTGGATTAGATTGTGAGCCCCTCTGAGGGAAAGTTAAGTGACAAGACCATATACTCTGTGCTAAATAATAATAATAACAAGTAGAGTTAACATTGCCTTTGAATTTGTAAACCCCCATAGGTGGGTGGGGGGGGGGGGGGGTGCCTTGTTTGTGTCAGTTCGGGGATATGAGGGAATAATGGGGGGAAAAGCTTTAGTTGGGTTTTAAAGTTACACTAATCTCATAACTTCTTCTCTGCTCTAATCAGCCACAGCATGAGAACAGTTATAGTAACAAAAAATTATGGAAATTCTTAAAAAAAAAAATCTGAAGCTTTAACTTGGTTTCGCTTTGCAGGGAGCATTGAAAGGGCTAAAACGCAGTGTTTACTGTATTGGAGCGCTGCCTTGACAAAGCTCCTGCAGTCTGTTCACAGCTGCTGATAAGAACTAATTAGACAATTTTTGTGCTGGTTAAGCAACCACAGTACACAGAGCAGTGAATTTCTTCAGCAACTATACGTGGCATAAAGCATGTTCATTGTGCGCTGTGCAAGAGTTATATACAGTGCAACATCCAGCAGATTCCAGAAGTTATGGTAGCAGAGTGTAATGAGCAGCAATATAATGAGGTTTAATGCGCTGTGATATTGTAGAATGTAATTACGGATGACACATTTATATACACCTGCTGAGTAATAAAATGTCCCTGGAAATCCTCTCCTGGTGTTGGCAGCGTGGTAGGTTGCTATTGCCATTTTAGACACTCGAGCACCTGTTGAGTATGCGGATTGTTCCTCTCTTGAGGATGACAGATTATTCTATGGCCTTAAGCTGGTTCTTCCCAACCATTTAGGTGCTCAGTAATCCTCCCTAAATGCAGGGCCTGTCAGGTCTTGTTGCTAAATTACAAACCATGGGCTACAAGCCCTGCAGCCACTTGGTGAGGCCTTGCACAAGAATTCCCTCAGCAAAGTGATCATCTTTCAACAATCTAGTTCTCTGCTGGTGCTTTAACCCCATGTGTGACATTTTCATGGTGCCAAAGACTGAGGTTGTTCGTTCTTTGTTTTTTGTTTTTAATTCTTCTTCAGTCTCATGATTTAAAGTGAACCTGATGTGAAAATAAACCGATGAGATAAACAATTGTATTTATCCTACTTCTAAAGATTACTTTTTAGGATATCTCATGGTTTTATTTTTTTTCGTTTAACACAAAATTTTATTAAGTGAATTCACAAAGCATAAACAGCTATATCAAAAACATTGAGTGATCATTATACATATGTAGATATATACACATATAAAGGATTCTGTAAGCAGGAGAGGTACATATATATCAGAGGTTATGACTTTTTATCGTCCTTCTAACAATGCCGGTTTCTATTTGTACCTTGGTGCTATAAACAGCCTTAAGGGGTATTAGTAACATTGTAAGGCAAAAGAGAAGGAGGTATATATTGAGAGAAAAATAAAACTTAAAAAGAATAAGGAGAAAAATAGAACTAGGAGGAGAAGGTCTATTTGCGTGGGTCTGTCTTTCCATTTAGTAGTTGATGTTTAAAGTATAGTTTCCTCAGGTCCCTGTTACCATTCAAACTTCCAATTCAATCATGGGGGCATATAGTTCAAGAAATATGTTTCCCATGGATCCCATATTTTATCATAGGTGGTTTCTGAATCTCGTAATAGAGCTGTTAAAAACTCCATTAGCTTGGTCCATCTGATTTTAGCCATAATCTCGGGTGTTGTGGGACTACAAAGACTGCGCCAGTTGGAGGCCAGAGAGAGCCTAGTGGCCGTGAGAATATGAGTTATTAATCTCATGGTATATTTTTTGACTTTAGGGATAGGTTTGCCTAACAGCATATATATGGGATCCATGGGAATATGTATACCTGTTACTTTTAAGATCAGAGTCTGGATATCTATCCATAGAGGTTGAATAGCTGGGCAAGACCAGAAGATATGCTCCAGGGAACCTATGTGACCACATTCCCTCCAACAGGTGTTAGACACATCGTGATAAATTTTAGCTAATACTTCAGGAGTTCTATACCATCTGAATAATATTTTATAAATATTTTCTTTCACTTGTGTGCACATAGAGGTATGTTTAGCGTTTTCCCAGATAGAGGACCAGTCTTCTAGACTTATAGTTTGGTTCAGAGCTTGTTCCCATTTTGTCATATATGAGTGATTAGGTTTTGCAGAACCGGATTTATCAAGAAGCAAGACATAAATTGCTGATATAAGGCCTTTTTGATGCCCTTTGTAATCACATAGACGTTCGAATGGAGTGTAAGTAGGTATAGGGTTATTGCCCTTGGGAAGGGATTTCAAAAAATGGTAAATTTGATTGTATTCCATAGTGAGCTTAGTTGTGAATCGTACTTTCTCCTCTATTGCTTCTTTAGTTACAATTTTTCCTGTTCGTATGTCAGTCCAATTGCTAAGTTTAGTATAGTGAAGGGTGAACCATCTGCCCATAAAATCCTCTGCCATACCTGGGATAAAGGCTGGATTTCCTAGTATAGGGTAAAGTGGGGATAAGGGGGATCTAAGGTTGGCAGTTTTTGCGGTTGCCCGCCATATTTGCAGAGTGAATTTAATAGTAGGGAGTAATTGAGCAGTAGGGATCTTTGGCGGGGTCTGGGGCCAGATTAGAGCTGGTAATGATATTGGGAAAATACTCATTGCTTCAATAAAGCCCCATTTAGTGAATGTTTTGAGATCAGACCATTCAGAAAGTTGTCTTAAATGTGCCGCTTGGTAGTATAGTTTTAAGTTGGGTAATCCCAGACCTCCTTGTTCCCTGGATGCCATTAAAATAGTGGATTTAATTCTGGGTTTGGAGTTATTCCAAACAAATTTTAAGAAAGCACGTTGTAATATTTTAAACTGTAAGGGTGGTACTTGAATGGGGAGGGTCTCAAATAAATACAATAGTCGTGGCAGGACGTTCATTTTGAGGGAGTATATTCTGCCAATCCATGATATTTTATATGCCGTCCATTTGTGTAGGTCTGAGAGTATAGATTGGATCAGAGACGGATAGTTTGCTTTATATAATGTAGAATAAGTTGAGTCAGATGAATACCCAGGTATTTGATAGCATGTGTCTTCCAGTTATAATGAAAAGTGTTTTGTAGGGTTTCGAGTAGGTTTTGTGGGATCTTGATAGGTAGTGCCTCAGTTTTTTCCTGATTGAGTTTAAAGCCTGAGATGGACTCAAAGTTCCGTAGAATAGTATGTAGGACAGGAAGTGTAGTGAGCGGCTGAGTCAGGGTTAGGAGGATGTCATCCGCGAAAAGCGAAATTTTATAATCTCGAGTTCCTTGCCTAACGCCCACAATATCCGGGTTCTGTCGTATTGCACAGGCGAGTGGCTCTATACTAAGGGCGAATAATAGAGGGGAGAGGGGACATCCTTGCCGTGTACCGTTGAGGATAGGGAAGGGTGTTGGGGACGCAAAAGGTAATTTTACTGAGGTGGATGGAGAGGAATAGAGAAATCGTATTAGAGTTAGAAAGGGTCCATCGAACCCCTGATGTTCCATAACTCTGAAGAGGAATGGCCAAGATAGTCTGTCAAAAGCCTTCTCTGCATCTAGACTCAGAAGCAGAGAAGGCTCTTTAGATCTATTCATTAGTTCTATCAAATTGATTGCCTTCCTTGTATTATCTCCTGCTTGGCGGCCCATTATAAAACCAACCTGGTCATTATTGATTAGGGATGTGAGGATTGGATTTAAGCGATTAGCTAGAACTTTAGTGATTATTTTAAGATCCGCATTAAGAAGTGATATTGGGCGGTAGCTTTGTGGAAGTTGTGGGTCCTTCCCTTCCTTAGGGATCATGGTGACCAGGGAGCTTAAAAATGAGTTGGGGGCAATTTTCCCTTCCATAAGTGTGTTAGCTAAGAGGGTCAGGTAGGGAGCTAAGATGAATTTAAACTTTTTGTAGTAGGAATATGGTAGGCCATCAGGGCCAGGGGCCTTAGAAGAAGGTAAGAATTTGATTACATCTAGGACTTCTTTAGTTGTTATGGGGGAATTTAGAAGCTGGACGTTATCTTCCGTTAATTTTGGTAGAGATAGTTGATTTAGGAACTCGTCTATTTTAAGCATATGTGTAGGATGGTGGAGTGGTTGGGGGAGGTTATAGAGTTGCTGATAGTATTCTGTGAAGATTTGGGCTACTTTCTGAGGATGAAAGTGTGTGGTTCCTTGAGGATCTTTAATGGAGTAAATGAGTTGTTGGGATGATTTTGGATTTAATTTTCTAGCGAGAATGGTGTGGGGTTTATTGCCTCTTTCAAAAAAGAGTTGTCTGGTCCATCTCAGGCTTTTTTCTAATTGTGCGGATTGGAGGGCTTGGATGTCTTGTTTTATAGTGTGTAGAGTGGTGTAGTGCGTCTGGGAGGGATCATCTTTATAAAGGTTTTGTGCCTGTTTAAGTTTTGAGTGAAGAGTTAAGAGTTTGAATGACGCTGCTTTTTTACGTTTAGTAGCTTCCGAGATGAATAGTCCCCTGATAAAAGCTTTATGAGCTTCCCAGAGAGTCCCTACCGAGGAAACAGAGCCCTTATTTATGTCAAAGTAGGATTGCAGATCATTTGTTAGTCTTGAAAAAAGTTCCTTATCTTGTAGTAGAGTTTCATTTAACCGCCAAAAATTCGGTTTATGGCTATGGGAGAATAGGTCAATCTCTACAGTAACAGCTTGGTGGTCCGACCATGCGATTGGTTGTATTTCAGCTTCCTTCAATAAAGGTAATATAGAGGCTGTTGAAAACAGGTAGTCTAGTCTGGAGTGGGATGCATGTGGTGGAGAGAAAAAGGTATATTCTATAGAGGTGGGATTGGATATCCGCCATAGGTCTAATAGTCTATATTGTCTCAGTAGTGTTCTGAATTTACGAGAATTACGATTGTGGAAGGATGTAGTGGTCTTGTTAGGAGGGATATATCGGTCTTTTATGTCAGAGAAAGCTAGGTTAAAATCTCCCCCTATCAGTAGAGTGCCCTTAGTGACTTTAAATAGTTTCCTAAGAAAGGTTGTTAGAAACGGTATTTGGTCCTGATTGGGGACGTATACATTAGCCAAAGTGATAGGTTTACCTAATAAGGAACCAATTAGGATTAGATAACGCCCTTTGGGGTCTGCGACAGTCGTAGAGATCTGTAGAGGGAGTGTTTTTTTATAGAGTATAGCTACCCCTGCTTTCTTTTTGGGACCTGAGGCTAAACACACCTCAGAATATAGCTTGTTATAGAGACGAGGCGGATCTTTTTTGCATATATGAGTCTCTTGTATGAAAGCCAAATCGATATTTAGTCTTCGTAAATCTTTAAACAGAGAGAACCTCTTCTGAGGTGTGTTTAGTCCCTTGGTGTTTAATGTCAGAAAGTTAACCATTATCAAAGATGATGTGAGCGTTTGCATATATTCCTAAGACAGACCCAATAGACCTAAAAACGATACCTAATATAGATGGAGAAGTAACAGTAATAAGAAAAGCAAAACTAAAAACATTTATAATAATCTGAACATTAATCTGGCAGAACATGCCACTGTTATTACAGTGGTCTGTTGTAGGGGCAACATAAAACTGTTGCCTATATGGAGACCTCCCCAAGTTGGTCACTCGTAGAAACGAATGATCAAATTGAGAAAAGGTCCCCCGGAGGTACATGAGGAGTCTCAGGAGAAGGCAAATAACAATCAACATAGTAAACAGAGTGTGGTATAGTAGTGAGAGAAACCGGTCTCCACCGCCAGCTTTGGGAGTGTATTCAGTTCGCTTCTATGGTTAAGAGGCAGCTAATCGAATAAAGCTTAACGGTTAAAGAGGGGGAGAACAGATAAGCTGATTATGTGAAGTGGACAGGTAGTTTGAGGGCAATATCCTGTCTCCGTAGGAGACGCAGAGAGTTATGTTAGGGCCCATGCTCAAGTTCCAGATGGTTGGTCTTCCATATTGTCAGCTCTGTCAGGGTAGGTAATACTGCGGATCGGACCTTTCGACCATTCTGAGACATGTCGCATCTTCCGTGGGGGTGATGACATAGGGGACGAGCGGGACGCAGGTGTAGATGTGTTAGGGAGTTTAAGTCCCATTTGTTTAAGAAATAAAGGTGCATCGTCAAAATCAGATAAAGTGAGGGTCAGGCCCTGTTTGTTTACAATCAGTCGGAAAGGAAAACCCCATTTGTATGGGATATTGGCATCCCTGAGTAGCTGCGTAACTGGTCTAAGAGCTCTGCGTTTAGCCAGTGTTATTAATGATAAATCGTTGTATATAGCTATATCGTCCCCTTTAAATGAAATGGTGGTTGTATTTCTAAGAGCTCTAAACAGGGCGTCTTTGGCCTCATAGTAGTGCAGTTTCGCAATAATGTCTTTGGGTCTTGAAGTACCAGGGCGCCGTTCACCTAAAGATCTGTGGGCTCTATCAATCCTCCACATTTCTTCTGGCATATCAGGCAGAATAGTATGGAACAGTTCTTTCAAGTGGGTCACAATGTGTTCACTTTTTAAGGACATGGATACCCCTTTAATGCGTACATTTTGTCTCCGCTCTCTGTTTTCCATGTCTTCTTGTGCTGTGCGTATTGATTTTATGTCAGACTGCATGAGTTGCTGCTCCTCAGCTAGGTCAGCTTGTTTAACAGTTAGAGCATCCATCTTGTCTTCTAATGCCTGAGTGCGCTCCCCCAGCCCTGATATGTCTGCCCGGAGCTCCTGCACAGCAGGTAGTATAACATTTTGTAGGGAGTCATGGAGGCTGTGGTAGTGTCTGTTTAATGTTTGTTCCAGCAGGTCTGCTGTGAGAGGCTGCGTGTTCCCCCCTGCACTTGCCTGGTCAGAGAGCTGAGAGTCCTGTAGAGCTGCGTGGCCGGCGCCATCTTGGCTGGGAGGGGGGCGCAGGAATTTTTCCATGGTGCCCGCTGCAGAGGTGTTTTTCTGGGCCCCTTTGCCTGTCATAGGCTGCGGAGAAGGATGCGGAGGTCGTCCCGTGCAAAGCCGCCCGTTTGTGAAGCTGGGTAAGCGGAGGGAATCGCTGCTGGCGGCGGTGGGATACGGAGCTCCTCTCCTATGCGGCCATCTCCCGCGGCTCGCGCATGCGCCTCCGCCCTCATGGTTTTATTTTATATTTAAACACTTACAAAGTAGATTGAATGTTTTATTGTCTCTCCTCAATGGCAGCCTATTAAGTATCCCAGAGTTAAAACAAATGAACGATTTACCTTTTTTTTTTCCTCTCTCCTTTGCCCTCAGAAGTTGTATTCTGTCAGGAAAACTTTTATGGCTGTAGTTTACTTATCAGTGAGGTTTGCTATATTCTTGTACCTGTATTCCTGAAAAGGTACCAAGACGGAATGTGTCACTTGCATGCCTGAAAATTAACTCTTTAAGACCGCAAAACAAGAGATCCAGCCTGGTCATTAGTGTTTTGTACCGTACATACACGTAGGTGATCATGTCACATGTCGCCTCGGGTACCACTTAAAGGGATACTGTAGGGGGGTCGGGGGAAAATGAGCTGAACTTACCCGGGGCTTCTAATGGTCCCCCGCAGACATCCTGTGCCCGTGCAGCCGCTCACCGATGCTTCGGCCCCGCCTCCGGTTCACTTCTGGAATTTCTGACTTTAAAGTCAGAAAACCACTGCGCCTGCATTGCCGTGTCCTCGATCCCGCTGATGTCATCAAGAGCGCACAGCGCAGGCCCAGTATGGTCTGTGTCTGCGCAGTACACTCCTGGTGACATCAGCGGAAGCGAGGACACGGCAACGCAGGCGCAGTGGTTTTCTGACTTTAAAGTCAGAAATTCCAGAAGTGAACCAGAGGCGGGGCCGGAGCATTGGGGAGTTGCTGCGCCAACACAGGATGTCTGCGGGGGACCAATAGAAGCCCCGGGTAAGTTCAGCTCATTTTCCCCCGACCCCCCTACAGTATCCCTTTAAGGACCGCCTAACGCCCATAGGCGGCGGCGGGTTTAAGTGGTTATTACATGGAAACGGCCGCTCGTTCGAGCGGCCTTTCCATGTCAGTTCACTGTCTCCGTGAACAGTGTGCGAGCCACCGATCGCGGCTCGCACGCCAAATGTTAACACGCGGGGAAGAAATCCCCGCTGTTTACATCAATACGGTGCTGCTGTGCAGCAGCGCCGTAAGGCAGATCAGCGATCCCCGGCCTCTGATTGGCTGGGGATCGCCGTCATTTAATAGGCTGAAGCCTATCCTACATGGATGGATGGATATCCATCCTGCGCAGCTCAATGAGGGAGAGGGAGGTAAGGGGAAGGAGGGAGCTCGTAAAACGCTGCGGAGGGGGGCTTTGAAGAGCCCCCCGCTCAGCCACACGGAGTGGCGGCGATCTGATCGCCCTGCCGTGCACACGATCTGCACTGCGGGCTGGAGAGCCCACGCAGCGCAGATCTGAAAGAACAGCCCCGGTCCTTAAGTGCCTTATGTTGTGTAAATCCCCCTTGAAAAGAGAGGTCCATACCAGATCCTGTGTTGACTATATCTGCTGTTGCCCCAGTAAGCTCAATCTCACTGATTTGGCTGATGTCGGTAACTGCATCCCATCCTACCACTGAGCGATAGCTGCTGCAGACCCTAAACCTTTTAAGGGTTACCTGTGTTTCTGTGGTCATCCTGCCAGGAGTTTGTGTACGCTAGCGGAGCATAGCCGGGTCAAGCACTCGCTGTCCTGCTGACTAATGGTAACAGGCTCACAGAGAGATAATGAGAGATGCATTATAAATGAGAGAGGAGCTTGCAGCTGTGCAAACACAATCTATGAACGGAATTCTATTAGTGAGCTTCCAAATTTTTGCTTCCACCGGAAGTGTTCTGGATTTCAGGAACACTTTAAAGCAAAAATAAACTTCTGATATAATGAATTATATGTCTTAGTAGCAAAAAAGAGTCTCGTATTGTTTTCCAGTACAGAAAGTGTTAAAAAAAACCTTCATTTATCTATGCAAAAGAGCTTCTGTGAGTGGTTTGGTCCACTGGGTCCAATACAGTCCTGTTTTCTGAAGCACTTAACAGCCAAGAAACAGTGATAGACAGCTTGAGATGAGGTTTTATTGCAGGAAAGTTCAAAGGGTTATTTCTGCTTTGTTTTATAGCTTAAAAGACAGAGTGTGATGCAATGTTATAAAAAAAAAAAGCTATATAACTGAAAGGTAAAAATAAGAGATTTTTTTCTTTGCTACTAATGTTGTATTATCCGTACTACACATACAATTCATTATATCATAAGTTGTTTTTTTTTCTCTTCAGGATGGGGGTCTATGCTTTCATGCTATTACAGCACCACAACCGTCTGAGTACTTTTATATACAGTGCTAAAGCACTTACTATAGTGTATTGTTACCTATGGTAATATAAGACTTCAGTTCATTTTGGCTTCCTAAAATTGCACATGCACAGTAATCAGCACCATGTGTACGTCTGCTATTGTCAGAGAGCACAGAGATCGGCTTTGCTTCTTGTGGGTGTTTTAGTGTGTTATAATACAATAATGTTATTCTTAGATTACACTGGGGTCTGATATCCATGACTATGGGCGCTACACGTGCTTAGCAATAGTCTAATAATCAGTACAGGAAGGTAACAAGCAACATATCTAGCGTAGGTTCCTCCAGCCCTCTGAGGCCAATATCTCCTCAGACAAAGAAACAACTAATCTAGATGGTGCAGTCACACTATACTGTATTAATATTGCAGTGTGAATTTTAATCTTGCGTTTTTTGCACCCACCAATACTAGATTTGCTTGTCCGATTTCTGGCAGTCCATTCCACTTGTATCTCAACCATTAGTCTTCTGTCATCTGAAACAGTTTGTAAATATCTCACATGACAATCTGTCCCCTGAGGTAACTTGAGGTAACAGTCAGCTGAGGTGCGTATTTCTGCTGTTTGCAGTAATAGCCCTCAGTAGGTATTTCCCTGCCTAGGAGAACTCAGGAAGAGTCATGTGCTTGATCAGCTGATAGATTTGTAAGGCCCTGACTTGCTGTGATGACATCCTTGTTTAAAGCATGATCGTGACCAGTAAATCAGAGCCTTACAAATCTATCAGCTGATCAGACTGATCACATGCTTCTCTGAGTCTCCTAGTCCTCAACAGTGGGGTGGACTTCTGCAGCTCCTCTCCATCCTCTCTGCATAGAACAGAATGTGTTGGGGGGGAGAGAAGAATCTGGCCCATCATGAGCTAGCTGAAGCAGAAAGCAGTGGTTTGATGTGGTCTTTCCTACATGTCCAACAACCACTAATCTGTGGACATCAGGGGATGCCTGTACATACTTTGGAAAAGTGCCTAAAATTATTATGTATTTGTTAAGATGACCAAACTGTAAAGTATTTAAAGCGGACCTGAACTCAGAACTTCCTCTAAGCTCTAAAAGATAAGCAACAGCATTATAATCTTTAACGGAAAACATTTTTGTTTATAACTGATATAAATCCTGCAATGAATCTGCAGTGTCTACCTCCTGATTTCATGGAAGCAAACCTATTGTTATCATCCTGTGTTTTTTTAAATTAGCTGCTCTGCTACGGCCGATGAGATTCCTGAGCTGACTCAACTGAAGAGATCAAATTACAGTCACATATGAGTGTGAATTAGACAGGCTAAACTCTCTGAATACATACAGGGTGCATTTCTCTCTGTTTCCCTTCTGTCCTGTGGAAGAGTTCAGGTCCACTTTAATAGCCATGTAGGTATTTCCATGTATTTTTCTCAGATGCACAATGGGAGCTGGTAGTGCTGCCATGTGCCCTGTTGCGTCATACAGTAAGTCTGCTTTCACTCTCCAGTGTGTAATGCATTCATGTGCTGAGAAGCATCTGCTTAGTTGCCATGTCTACGGTCATGGAAATGATCAACCGCTTCTGATAATATTTTGTTTTCCTTGCAGTCATTTTAGTTTTACGCCAGAATTTGGTAAGAAACCAATAGGTCTGCTTTGTTTACAGAAATATAGGCTAGGATGTTGCCAGTTTATTAAGCAAAAACATATTTTGTTTTTCTAGTTTTCTGCTTTTGTTCCATATTTGGAGCATCCTGTGACTCATCTTGTTTGCTAGGGGCTGAGATTGCTTTGGATGGAAGCCAGCTTAGAATATGTTGTCGTTTGGTTCATACGCAACCTCCGAAAAATGGTGATACAACAAGAAGTGGAAGGCCCTCATATAAGGCATCCGCGGCAGCGTATTGGCGGTAGGAGTGTAGGTAGCCATTTCTGTGATGCGGTGCAGTGGCAGTAAAGGGAGCCAAACAACTAGCGATGATGGGCAGATTCGACCAAGAGACAAAACTCTCTCTAATCAAATCAGAATCAGAATCAAGTTTATTTCGCCAAGTACAACGTGAGTCGTACCCGGAATTGGTTTTGGCACAAACAGGGTCGGTGATGGTACAATAGCAGCATGGTGCGTTTAGCATACAATATATACATACAGTACATACATACATACAGGTATATACAGTAAATACATACAGTAGGTACAGTGCAATACAAGGCATAGAGATATAGCATAGATAGAGTGGTGTGTGAGAGGTGAACCCGGGGATAGGACCAGGGGGGTAATCCGCTGCCGTCCATGGCACTCAAAACGCTTTGCAGCGATGCTTTGAATCGGATGCCCCCCAGTCTGACCCTAGGAAAGAGACAAAAAGAGGTGAGTCCCCTTAGGATTGTGGCGTAACCTGGTCGGTCAAGTAAGTGTCCCGCTGGCTAGCTGCGTCGCTTTGTCTGCTGTTGAGACTGGTGCCCGATGTTAGGGGATGTGTCTGCTGCGGATCCTGGTGGGCGTTGGAGTGGCTGGGGGCTGTATTGGACCTGCTGCTGGGGCCCTGGACTGAGACTGTGGCTTGATGGAGTGCAGGTCAGTCCCCTGGAGCAGGTTGTGTGTCCTGAGCAGCAGCAGCAGCGGTGGATAAGGGACACAGCAGTGATGGTGGACAAGATGGTGGCAGCAGGCTCTAGGCAGAGGGCTCCAGCATGGAAGCTAGGGCTCCAACGTTAACAGGCAGCATGTGGCCGCATCCGCCCCTCTGCGGTGGTGAGGCAGTCCCTGTGCCTTTAATTGCGGGCGGCGTCCTTGGTTCCCCTGGCAGCGGCGGAGTAGCTGCCCACGTGGCGGCCCTGTGCGTGTAGGAGTACCGTGCATGCAGTCGGCAGTGGGGCGAGACGGACCGTTCCCTGGCCGAAGCCAGCTCCGATGACGAGTGTGTCCTGTCCTCCCCAGAGCCGCCGCATCAGCGCCTGTCCCTCTGCGGGGGTTGAGAGGCCTGTGTGTGGTCCTTAGCCCAGCGTGGATGCGGCGGCGGCGATGCAATGGCGGCGATCCGGGGTCCTTAGCCCAGCCTGGATGCGGCGATGCAATGGCGGCGATCCGGGGTCCTTAGCCCAGCCTGGATGCGGCGATGCGATGGCGGCGATCCGGGGTCCTTAGCCCAGCAAGTCCAGGCTCCCCAGGATGGGGAGAGCAGGGGAAACTCCTCCGACCTCCCGGCATAGGTGAGCCACAGAGGGAAGGGGGGAAAAAAGTGTGAAGAGCCGGAGCCCTGTGTGCCGAGGCAACCTACTCAGGCGCCATCTTAGAAGAAGATTAGAGAGAGAGATCGGTCGGCTGCCCATACACCGCAGGCAGATTCTCAATCAATTTCATGAACTGCCCTGTGGGCCACATCCATCTGCCTTGCCGCCCCCCCCATGTATGACAAGACATATCCCTACCCCCTCCCCGGTTACCCAGTCATGTATACATTACCTGTCTGCTGCTTGTTTGTTGCTGGCCCCAGGCGAACTCCTCACTTGATACACGTAATCCACGTGGCTGCCGGCATACACGCGGCGCGTTACTATGGCGACCACATGGGATGCGTATATGGAGCGGGGAGTGGGCCCGGGGCCAGCGGAGGATAATCAGCAGACAAGGACAGGGAATGTATAGTGCACTGGAAACCCGGGGGAGGGGGGGGTACATCACATATTAGGGGGTACAGCACTGGGGGTCTTGTTGCTCGTCCCAATATTGCTTGCCATTACTGCAAGGCCCAAAATTGGTCACAATGTCCATCAGGCGTGCACTTGGCACCGATTACAATAATTGAACCAGATGGTCAATCGGCCATCAAGTCGCCTGATGTATGGTCACCTTAAGAGAATAGGTGCTCATTTCTGTCATGATTGTGAGGGTCACCATGTATAGGCAAGGGACCCATACTTTGTAGTTACACCCCCTGAAGGAAGTGTTTTTTAGGGTTTGTACCGTGACAGGTTCACTTTACCTCCTCATACTAATTGAATCCTTCTCAGGAAGCTGATCATAAATACTGAATGAATATTACAATTCAAATGGCTAGTCATATCCTGGGACACACATAATTACTCTTCTGATCCCAGTAGGATACTGCAATTTTCAATCACCCTAGCTTCTGAATACATTTAATGATAATGTGCCAGGCTATACTTGAGAGCGAGAGTGACAGAGCGTCTGGTAATTAGACAGCTCAGTGGAGGTAGGGGAGAGCAGATTTATTAGCTGATGTGCAGAGACTGAGCTGTGACAAGGCAGATCTTGCCATTTATTACAGGTCTATCATTGACACATAAAAATCATATTAATATTTACCGAACGTCATGCAAGGATATGACTGCTTGATGAAGTGTTGAAAGCAGGGCGGATGTGCTGTAATCATGTTTCCAAAACAGTGGCAGCAATATCGCTGTTTACAGAACTGGCTGCTGCAGCTTCCATGGTGTGAATTTTGAGGAAGTGATTGGGTAAAACTGTGGTGAGTTTAGCGATATCGGCTCGGAACAGCACAGGGACGTCTGCAAAGCAGTACAGGGGATGTGAGATTTGTCATTTTGTAAATCTATCAAATGCTACGGAGGGAGAGGCCCCACTTAAAGGGGAACTTCAGCCTAAACAAACATACTGTCATTGTTACATTAGTTCTGTTAATTAAAATGGGTAATATAATCTCTTACCCACCCTGTTTTAAAAGAACAGGCATATATTTGTGATTTCATGGGGGCAGCCATCTTTTTTTGTTGAAAGGAGGTGACAGGGAGCATGAGACAGTTCCAACTGTCCGGTGTCCTGATCACCCCTCCCAGCTGCGCGCGCTAGGCTTCAAATCTCAAATTCAAAATTAAAAGAAAAAAAAAAATTGCACCAACACAGCAGAACGAGAACAACAACATCAGACATCCCATCATGCTTTGCACCGCATCAGTGGAAAAATGCCCGGGCAGTTTTCTTCTGTGTAGCTAAAAATGAGGCTTGGGTAAGAAAAACAAAGTTCTGATGCTGTGAAACACCAAGCCTTTTCAGTGCTGCTGAGCAGATCTTTAGCCTGGAGCTTCACTTTAAGTCCGCGTAAGATGATGGTTTTACGTGGGCGATTTTTCGTATTTTGTGTGTGTGTTGGCCACCATAGACTGCCGACACCCGTTTGCAGCCTATGGGAATTGTATAGGTGTTGCGATTTTATGCGGTGGGAAATCAATTTTTTAATTGTGGATGAAAAATCATAGACTTGCAAACAAATGCATGCATTTCCATTGGAAAGCATTACTTGCAAAATCACTCAAGCTTTTTAACAGGTGTGGCCCACCCTGACTCCTGAGAAAGAAAAATCCTGATACTGTTGAGCATACAGTGGATAGCACTCTTCCCTTGAACTGGGGTCCATGATTTCCTGTACTCTATCTTTTTACCGCCAGAGCTTAAGCAATGCAGCAGGCCAGACGTTTTCTCTTGGGACATTGGATCACACTTACGGGGTATTTTTTCCCCGCAATTTACATTATATCGCCGGTGTCCATGTGTTTTCTAAACTGCATGCAAAACGTTACAGTGGTAAGTTGCTCTTACTCATTCGCAGCAGTCTGTACATTTACACTGCTGTGAAGTTTGCCTGATTTGCTGACAGCTCCTCCTCCTGGGCTGGATTTCTGAGAAGGCCACAAAGGCCAGGGCCTTGGGCATCTGCAACCCAGAGGGGCACCTGAGCATGAAGGAGGAGTTGCCACATATGAAAGAGGAGACTGAAAATGGGGAGCAACACATAAAAAATGGAAAACAATGCTCAAGGGAGCTTCATGAACCAAAGGGGCTGCTGTACATGGATGATGCACATGGAAGAGGGGGCTGCACAGGAAATGGAAGTCTCACTGCTGCACATGGAAGGGAAACCACAACATACTGGGCCTAGGAACACAAAAAGTGTAAGCCCGGCCTTGTGCTCGTTCCCCCTCTGTGTTGTGCGCTAAAAACTGCCAGCACAGCATTTCTGCTCTTCATGTAGCTGTTTATTATTTCAGGATGTGATTGGAAAAGGCTTGTCCTGCTTTTTCCACCTGTGTCAATAATGAGAAGCAAAGTCAGACCTCCCTTCCCATTCTATTGTTTCCTGAGAATCTTCCGTGTTTTCTGGGGCTTTCAGTTTCTCAGTAACTCCTTCCTGCACACCTACCGGTAGTTGGAAAGTTTACTAAACAAACTGATCAGGGAATATGAAAACATTAAAGTTTGGTAGTTGAGAATTAGAGACTGTTTTTGCTATTGGTGAAAGTGGAATGCTTTTGAATTAAGGGTGATAACATTTCTTGGATACCTCCAATACAGAGTGCATCCTAAAGGCACACAATTTATACATTTGTGAAAAGTCGCAAAGATTGTTTTTCTAATACAAATAATTATTATTATTTATGGAGCGCCAACATATTATGTAGCGCTTAACAATGTGCAAAACCTACAAGCATGGATCTTCTGAAGAAAGTTGTTTATAATCAATATTCTGTGTTTACGGTATATCTTGGTAGCGAGTCACTTTCCCTCAGGTTTTGTTACAAATGTCTGAAGTTTGTAAATAGATGATCTAAGATGCACAAATATGCTCAGATTTATGGCTTGAATCCTTGCTGAGATTATGACTTGACTTGTTTAAATGATCAGCAGTTTGGTTGTCATAAACTTTGGAACCGGTGGATGTAGACTGCAGAGAAACAATTGTAGAAGTCTGGCTTGCAGCACTTGGCTCTCTTTCAAAATGCTTATAAAATAAAGCAAGGTCATTGGCTGACTTCAGCTCTTCCACAATTTATGACAGAAATGTCTCTGTGATCTTCAAATTCTGCCCCTGTCCTCCCTTTTATCTTTGTCACTTCCCACTATTCTCCCTTAGTAAGATTGATTTAGAAAAAACGAAAAAAAACACTGTTATGTTCTTAGAACACTATATGCACTGCAGGTATTTGTTGTTCTCCAATGACAGGCAGTCTCTTGTATTGATAATAATAGTCTGACATTCAGACTCCTCCTCCCCCCTGCTAGCTGTGCAACCCCATTTGCAGACCCCTGTGGGAGAGAGGGGCTTTAGTGGCTTAAGTGACAGCTCAGCCACGCCTCCTGTCCCAGAATGCAACACCACTTACCAATGGCCAGGCTAAAAGAGCTCATGAAACATGAAAAAATGCTGCATGCAACGTGTTTGCGATTGCCGTTAATCGCGGAACACCCACAATTGGTGCCAATCACGGCAGTGAGAACACTGCCATAGAGTAATTAAGCACTAAATTAGCGGGAATCGCCCGCTAATCACCTAAGGGCCTATTTCCACTACACGCAGATTGGATGCAGAATGGATGCAGAAAAACTGACTCCAATGAATGCCTATGGGCCTGTTTCCACTAAACGCAATTTTTCTGATGCAGATTTTCCCATAGGCATTCATTGGAGTCAGTTTTTCTGCATCTATTCTGCATCCAACCTGTGTGTAGTGGAAAAAAGCCCTAAGTGTGAAAGGACCCTACATGATGCTTTTCCTGTTGACTTTGACCATTTTATGGCAAGGGTACCTCATCGCTGCTGACTCTTAGATCTCTTTGTAATTGCGATTTCAAGCTCGCTTTGTTATTTTTGGTCTTGGTTATCAATATTGCATCTTGAAATGGTTGATTTATTAAGACCTGTAAAGAAAACATTAGCAGTTGCCCCGAGCGATCCTTCTCAAACAGCCGATATCTGTACCAAATTAGCTTTAGTTTTCTGTGCTGGATAAATCCGCAGGAGCTGCATAGCTAGCCCAGTCTACTCTTCAGCTGTTGCAAAAAACAACCATCTTTGTCTAGATTTCCATGCAAGTAACAATTCTAAAATGATAATGTTAAAATGATGGTAAAGCTGCTATCTAAGTACCCTTACCTCCATGTCTACTGCTTTACTTTATAAATGCAGGGTTTTATTGAGCTGGGCAGGTTCCTGAGCTTAAATAGAAATCAGGCTGGAATTGGAATGCAGGCCTTGCTGGCTTACTATACCTGCCTGGCTGCTCTCTATACTGTACATAACTGACTTTCAGTGACTCAGCAGAGGTGGATAAGTTGTCACCCTCATTGCTTTATCTTCCTTGTACCTGGATCACCATATGGGGTGAGGATTGGGTCTTGTCACTTTTGTTTATGAGAGTAGATGTCCCTCACTCTACCTTCCTCAGTGCCTTGCAGGAAGTGTGGCCATGGCAACATCCTCAGAGTGTTTGCATATGGTGGGTCCTGTAAATGCATAAGGAGAGTTGCGTCCTAGATGGTGGGGTGGGTAGACATAATGAAGTGTGTGGGCCGGTTCACACTTGCAGTGGATCCCAACATATCCATTTTAAACAGATCAGTTTTTTTAGAAAATGGAGATTACCTCAATTCTGTGCAACTTGTATCTCACATTTCCAGCCCGTTTAAACGTATGGTAAAAAGTGTACTTTTTAAATGGGTGTGTTTATTATGGTATTGTGCTTTGTTTGGTCCAATAGGAAGAAGTGGGAGTGGTTGTGCTGTACCAAGCAATATTTTTGCTTACAATTGCTTCATGCATATAGTGCTGGTCACTGTACCCAGGATGTCTCCTGCACAGTCAATATCAGGTCCTCCACATTGAAAATCCGCTTGGTAGTCATATTTGTAGCCCTGCTCGATAAACGGGTAGTCCGCAAAGATGGTGCTGAGGGTAGGAGCAGGAAGTTTAGGAAATACGCTTTGGCATAGGATTTGAGTGCAAAGTTCTGTGTGGGAATGGAAGATATATTTTTACATTGGCTTTCATTGCCAACGTGGGGATCCGCTCTCCGAAAAAAAAGTGGCAGGAGCATATCCAATCGGATCTGTTTTGATTTGTCAAGGCAGCCAATATTTTTACCATTCCGATTAATGCATAGGTTTTTGTCCGCTCCAGCAAGCACACCGAATGGGTGTTTTTATTGCAAGTGTGAACAGACCCTTACTCTGCTGTAATTTGTATTTGAAACAAATAAATATGAGCAGATTATGCCGTTGCCTTTGAAAACAGGAGCCACCGCGTGGCAAGCAGGTCTCGGTGTATGAGAAGGAACAGCTGAACATGGCTAGCTAGTAAATGGCTGTGTTTTGCTCAACAACACTGCTCCCTGCCTTTCCTGTGAGGGAGAGTTTGCTCATGGCCTGATCTGCACTCGCGGGTTCCGTGCAAGGCCTGAAAGCTTGTAAGTGTAACAGCTGCTTGTAAACCTTCTGAAGCTCTCAAGTACATTCTGTCTCTGAGACAGAGCAGAGAACAATTGCACAGCTGACACATGATTAATATGTTTACATTCCATCCTACAGGTGGAAGAGGCCCACCCCCCTAAAGCTTGGGCGTGCAGTACTATTTCAATCCCTGAACCAGTCACCACCGGCACGTTCTGTACATGGGCTGACTCTATCAGCACATCTCAAGTGTCGCAGAGGCGTGTTTGTATGTTTATAAATTGCAGCCTGAAGCTGCCTACATACATCAGAGGATGGTCAGATGCCTGGGGGGTTCCCGGCTGCCAGGCGGAGGCGTGCTTTATCCTGTATCCCTGCAGATTGCACTCTCCCAGCAGGGCCCCACACTGTCACCCAGCCTGGTTAAGGACAGGCAGGTCAAGCAAGTGTCATGTCATGCCTTGAGGTGTCTTGATGAATGTGTGGTTTAAGCATGTTGCAGCTTTCTTGTTATGGAAGGGCAAAGCACTGTGACTAAAGATTATCAGTTTTTCCTGTGGACAGCATCATGTAGAATTAATGTGGAAGTAGATGTGACACATGATTGCTGCTAATCAGAGACTCGCTGATCTATCAGTTGAGCATGTGTCACTTCCACTTCCTGTTTTATACGTCATTATTTTACCTGGAGGAGAAATCGTGTGAGGAAAGAAGTGATCTCCTAGTAGCTGATAAGAAATTAGATCTCTAAAGGACACCTGATAGGAATATGGAGGCTACAATATGTGTTAATACTTCATCCTACTACCAATTACTGAATCTGAGAGAGCCTAAGCGCTTTGAGTCCGATGGGAGAAAAGCGCTATAGAAATGTTAATGTTGCTGTAATATTTTTGTACCGACTCCACAGCCCTGGATAGCACGCATCTGAAAATAATAATGTATTGTGTAGTGTTTGTATCATAGTCTAGTCAATTTAGGGGGAAGCCAATTAACTTATCTCTATGATTGTAGGATATGGGAGGAAACCAGAGTATTCGGAGGAAAAACCACACAGACATGGGGAGAACATATAAACTCTGTGCGGATAGTGCCCTAGCTGGGATTCAAACCGAGAACCAACCGCCACCTATGTCACCGTGCTGCCCGGTTCTAATGAGTAACTGCAAGTGCTGTAGCTGCGTTGCAGCATGCAGGGGCCACCGTGTGTTGTCGCTCTGTTTTTCCCCCTTTGCTAGTCTGTAGGTTATCAGCCACCACTGTAGCAGTAGCAGCCACTGAATAGCATCCGCCACTGTGCCAGCAGCAGTAACAGCCACTGATTAGCATCCGCCACTGTGCTAGCAGCAGTAACAGCCACTGATTAGCATCTTTCACTGTCCCAGCAGCAGTAACAGCCACTGATAAGCAGCCACCACTGTGCTAGCAGGTGTAACAGCCACTGATTAGCATCCGCCACTGTGCCAGCAGCAGTAACAGTCACTGATTAGCATCAGCCACTGTGCCAGCAGCAGTAACAGCCACTGATTAGCAGCTGCCACTGTCCCAGCAGCAGTAACAGTCACTGATTAGCATCCGCCACTGTGCCAGCAGCAGTAACAGCCACTGATTAGCAGCTGCCACTGTCCCAGCAGCAGTAACAGTCACTGATTACCAACCGCCACTGTGTCAGCAGCAGTAACAGCCACTGATTAGCAGATGACACTGTGTGCCAGCAGCAGTAACAGCCACTGATTAGCATCTGCCACTGTGCCAGCAGCAGTAACAGCCACTGATTAGCAGATGACACTGTGCCAGCAGCAGTAACAGTCACTGATTAGCATCCGCCACTGTGCCAGCAGCAGTAACAGCCACTGATTAGCAGCTGCCACTGTCCCAGCAGCAATAACAGTCACTGATTAGCAACTGCCACTGTGTCAGCAGCAGTAACAGTCACTGATTAGCAGCAGACACTATACCAGCAGCAGTAACAGACACTGATTAGCATCTGCCACTGTGCCAGCAGCAGTAACAGCCACTGATTAGCAGATGACACTGTGCCAGCAGCAGTAACAGCCACTGATTAGCATCCGCCACTGTGCCAGCAGCAGTAACAGCCACTGATTAGCAGCTGCCACTGTGCCAACTGCACACAGTATATGGGTTATTCCCCATGGAAATATTTTATTTGACAAACTGACAGCCAGTGTTCTCCCCAGGATTTTTTTTCCAGCCGGGTGGCATGAAAAAGTAGCCGGGTGGGGCGGCACGGGGAAATTTGGCGGTGTGGAAAATTAAATATGCACTAATTATGTCCCACACCTGCGCCCATGTGTACGCTGGCAACCACGTGGGGCATGTGTATGGATGAAGGACGTAGCCCGGAGCTAGCGGTGCACGCGGACAGGTAAAGTATAGGGGCGGGGCACATTGCACATTAGGGGGGTAGGCGGCGGATGCGGCATCACAAGGCCGATTCCTGATTGAGTTCTGCATGAAGTCGATCAGGAATTGGCCTGCGATGTATGGACAGCCGACAGATCTTTAATCAGATTCGATCAGAGAGAGATCTGTCACTCTGCCCATCATCGCTAGATGTATGGCCATCTTTACTGTTTGTTACAAAGGGAAGGGGGTTGACGCTACGCATGTTAGTGTTCGTAGTGTGCATAACTAAGCAACTGTGCGGCTTTTGAAAGCTGTGGCCGTTGCTTAGTTACACACGCAACGCTGCCACTAGTACACATACAGGGAAACAAAATTAAGTTGTGTCGATTAGCGCAAGGAATAGGAGGTTGCTTGCGCTATTTCCTTTGATTAATCAATTCCCTCGTACTTTAGTTTTCATCCATGTACATTTGCTGTTTTCAGAGGGGGGGGGGGGGGGGGATTAGCAGTATTATTATCAGCGCTGCGTAATATGTTGGCACTTTATAAATTCAATTAATAATAATTTTTTTTTTTAATTGTTCTGTATTTTTTATTTGCTGCAATACCATGTGGCTCCCAGTCCCAACTAGCCCCCGACAACTCGCCCACCGGTAATACCATTGCTGCTGCTCCAGCCATGAGATCCATGGCAACCTGGACCCCCCCAAGTGACCCAGCCATATTTCCAGTGCAACCCTGACCTCCAAGTGCCCCCTCTGCCAGATGCGGGGCAGAATCTCAGCTCAGTGAGCTGATGTGTGAGATGTCCCGCCCCCCCTCCTCGTCCCCCCCGAGTTTCCAAACATCCCCCCGGCAGAGCAGAGTAGCAAAGTAGTCGTTTACCCGCAGCGTGTCCGTCCCCCTTCGGCACATACAGGCTCTATTAGCTGAGTGTGCGACAGAAGCTTTCCCTCACCGCTCGTCGCCGTTAGGATTCCCCTGCTTGCCTGTTACCGGCTCACATCTGTGATGCTATGCAGTGGCGCCCCGCCACTAGAGGGCATCATAGATGTGAGCAACGACTACTTTGCTACTCTGCACAGAGCTGTGCAGATTCGGGAGCAGCGCTGGTTTTTGCGAGGTAACCCAGCACGATAGCCAGCCACGCGGTGAAGACAGCTGGGAACGCAGCCAGCTGGGCGGTAATTGATTTCACCCGGGCGGCCCGCCCACCTGTTTGACCCTGGGGAGAACACTGACAGTCATAGTGTACCTAACAGTAATCAGCAAAAATTGTTTAATTTCGCTAGTTCGGCCACCTGGCACTCTCAAGAATGGTATGGCCCTTGGCCTAAACAGTTTGGCCACCCCGGTGCTAGGCGGTGTAGTAGCTGTACAGTCTGCTGCGACTATAGTTACATATGCCCTAAAATAGCAAATCAAACATTTTTACAGCTCCAGGAGAAAGCATGATGGGTTCTCATTTGAGGTTGCTCATAATGTATTCTAGAACACAGTGGGTTTTAAGATGTAATCCTGCAGGGTACTGAGCATATGAAAATGCAACCTTTTACTTATTCTGGTAATGACCTTAAAAAGCCCAGTGTTTTAATTGGCTGATGTGGAAGCAAGCTGTCACTGTTTCACCACAGTGCTAGCGTTTTATGTCCCTCTGGGCTACATCAATATTTACATTCTCTGGTTTCATTATCCTGCATTGCCTGGTGATTCTTGTGCTTGTCTTTCATTCTAAACAAAGATCTTTAACTTAGCCATACATAGACATTTCTGAGAGCTCCCCTTACACTGCAGCCGAGTGCAAGTGTGAATATGTCATCACTGGGGCCCAGATTCCTCTGATTGTGACTGTCACTTGGTAAATGTTCAGCCTGTCTCCCTAACATGTCAAACACAGCAGCTCTCATTAACTCCAATCAGCTTCTTAGAAGGAAAAATGTGAATATTTTGTTAAAAAAAAAGTCATCTGGAGAACAGGTAAAATATTTCTCCCATTCAGGCTATGGGGATGTGAGACCAGCAATTATTTCATGACAACGGTAACAAAGAATATTAGAGAAAGAAATACTGAGCTGTCGCCTACAGCAACCAATCAAATTGCTGGTTTGAGTTCAGCCTGCTTAGTTGCCATGGCAACTGCTTTACTTTTGAGCCAGTTTTCCTTCTCCAGATGTGATAAATCTGTCCCTCAGCGTTTTGTCAAAAGGGCACATCTGTCCGTATTGCGGCGTGGAAATCTTTTAATGCTTAAGTCCAATAAAAAAAATTGTTCTGGATATTGCGGAAATAAAACAAACGTTCTGAAACCCAAAGGGTTCTAAGGACCTGTTTCCACTAGGGCTGATTGTGCCCGATTTTACGCACTCCGATCCGGAATCTCAGCCTATTGAAGTCAATTGGCTGCAGTGTTCTCCCCGGAAATTTTTTCCAGCTGGGTGGCGTGAAATAGTAGCCGGGTGGAATAAAAAAGTACCCGAGTGGGGCAAGATGAGAGAATTCTATGTGCAACTCTGCTTACAGCATAGGAGGAGGTGAGCTAATGACAGCCGGGTGCTCACCAAAACTAGACGGGTGGAGCACCTGCCTAAAAGCACCTGGGGAGAACACTGGGCTGCTTCCAAAGTTGGCGTATGTGAGAAAAAAAGTGAAGCACTGTTTAAGAATTCTGGATAACGCGTCTGAATCCCCATAGTCGTGCATGGCACAGCCCCAGGGAATCGGATGCATAATCGCATGAAATGGACAGACGGAGCTAGTGGAAACGGAGCCTAAAATTTTACAGGTGAATTCTGAGATTCCTGTTTTACTGAACAATGTTGGGATTACTGCTCTATGGGTTGAATCATGAAATTCTCGATCTACAGGAGAATGAGATTCACACTGTGCGGGTTAATCACGGGATTTCTGTTCTACAGAATAATCTTGGGATTACTGCTTTATGGGTGAATCACTCTCTACATTTCTAAGATTTACACTCTGAGGCCAGAACCCCACTAGAAGCCTTTTCTAAGCGCTAGTGATTTGAAAAAGCTCTTGCTAATGCACTGCTATGGGGGATTTTTATAAAATCACATCGCTCAAGTGAGAACCCACCCATAGCATTACATTAGCAAGAGCTTCTCACATCGCAAAGGCTCAGAAAAGCGCTCCTAGTGGGTTTCCGGCCTAAGATTGAATCACATGATTCCTGCTTTATGGGAGAATTGTGAGATTCCGCTCTATGGGTGAGTCAGGGATTCTCTTTCTACTGTTGAATCATTGGATTCCTGCTCTACAGGTGAAGCATGGGATTCTGCTTTATGGCCCTTATTCAATTCATTTTTTTTCTCCAACATTTTCTCTCAGGTGAAGTTTTCACATCTTATCAATTAAATGCTTCTTAGACACCAGCAAGCAAGGAAAGACTTATTTTGACAGCACCTTTTCAGCTACTTTTTGGTACGTTTTCAATTACAGAGTGCTGAAAAGTTATTTTAACCAGAAGATGAAAAATTAATACCTAGGAGAAAACTTGAATTGAATAAGGACCAAGGTGCTAAAATATTATTTAGGAGAAAACTCAGGAAGAAAAGGTTAACTGCATATGGGCCTATGAGAGAATTTTGAGATTTCTGCTCTACAGGTGAATTGTGGGATTCTTGCTCTCTGGGTGAATTGTGGGATTCTTGCTCTATGAGGGAATCGTGGGATTCTTGCTCTCTGGGGGAATCGTGGGATTCTTGCTCTGTGGGGGAATCGTGAGATTCTTGCTCTGTGGGGAAATCGTGGGATTCTTGCTCTACGGGGGAATCATGGAATTCTTGCTCTTTGGGGGAATCATGGGATTCTTGCTCTATGGGGGGAATCGTGGGATTCTTGCTCTACGGGGGGAATCGTGGGATTCTTGCTCTACGGGGGAATCATGGGATTCTTGCTCTTTGGGGGGAATTGTGGGATTCTTGCTCTATGGGGGGAATCGTGGGATTCTTGCTCTACGGGGGGAATCGTGGGATTCTTGCTCTACGGGGGAATCATGGGATTCTTGCTCTTTGGGGGAATCATGGGATTCTTGCTCTTTGGGGGAATCATGGGATTCTTGCTCTTTGGGGGAATTGCGGGATTCCTGCTCTATGGGGGGAATCATGGAATTCATGCTCTACGGGGGTATCGTGGGATTCTTGCTCTACGGGGGTATCGTGGGATTCTTGCTCTACGGGGGAATCGTGGGATTCTTGCTCTATGGGGGAATTGAGGGATTCCTGCTCTATGGGGGAATTGAGGGATTCCTGCTCTATGGGGGAATCGTGGCATTCTTGCTCTATGGGTGGATCACGTGATCATGTCTTTGTCCTGCGTAGGCTAAAACAAGAAACTGAATTGAGAAATAACTACATGATAATTGTCCGTTAAACAAGGCGTGTATGAGATCTGCAGATATCATAGACTTTGAATGCATTTTGCAGGAACTGATCTTTTGCAGGGACTGATCTTTTGCAGGAACTGATCTTTTGCAGAAAATGATATGTTGCAAAGATTTTTCTGATGGGGAGTTCAGCTCCATAGAATAGACTGTGTAGAGTATGGCTCTTATACTACATGGAAGGGGGTAAAATTGGTCTGTGATCTTTCATTTTCCAAAGACTTGACGTGTGTACCCACCTTTACAAGCCCATAGTTTTAACAGATAGATGAAATGCTTCTCTATGAGTTCTCCTATAGAAGATTAATGTGGGAGAAACTGAGCATTTCCGCCCACAAATATAGAAAGATCAGATTTTATTTATACTATTAGATTATTGGTCTAATCACCATGACATACAACACCTTTTTTGGCATACAGACTGGGGAATATTTATATGCAGTGTCTGGCAGTGTATTTGTTCGCATAGTGTAAGCCTTGGAGGTAGTCTGGGTAAAAGCCAGTGTTTTCCTTCTAGTGAAGTCCTGACATGGTGAGAAGTTGTGTGCCCCAGGCTGCAGCGAGATAGTATTTGCAGTGCAGAGTTTCTGGAACGTGTCCTAATATGTGGCTTGTTACAAGGGGCGGTTAACACTGCTCTGGAATGTTATAGTGGTAATGTGTGAAATGTGGAACTATAAAGAGTGCTAGCAAAATTTAATGATCACTTTGGGTTCATGCAAGGGTGTTCATATTGCCCATATGTGACTATGGTTTGGTACAGAGTCATGCTGTGGCTGATCACTGGGGCTGGAAGGGCTGTGGATAATCAGATGTATTTTCAGGTTATCAGTTGTTGTCATGAATGTGTATGCAGGAAACGGTGTGACTGTGACAGTCTCCCAGCTTCAGATTGCCAGGTGTATGCATCACTTTGCCCTAGAGTCTAGGGCCTAGACAGATTGTAATTTGCAGTCAATAGTGACAATCTGAGGCCCAATAAAGGGGAAAAAAAGCTGCGTTTACCAGAAACACAAACGTAAAACCGATGATACACGCTTCCTGTGCTAGTAATAGAATGCTTTTACACTGCCAAACAGAACGCAAACGCAGAGCATGTTAAAACGATCGCAAATGCAGACTCCCGAGCTGCTGTGTCCCATATTGGATGCAATGGTCACTGCATGCAAAACGCCCACCTGTCCTGTGGATTTTCTGTTCCACCGTTGGGTCCACGGCAACGGATCCAAGCCCAGCAGAAGCAATGGGACACCTCATTGTTTGTTTTTTAAACAATGGAATTCCTCCAACAAGAAAATTCCTATTGGTTCATGAAGACAAATGGCGAAAGACGGGAGAAGTGGCTAAAGTACCGATGGCAACGCAAAGGAGGTGGCCAATGGAAATAACGCCAGCGAATTGGTTTGCATCCTGAGTGGATGCGTTTTTTGTTTTTTTAGCAATGCCAGTTGCCTGGCTATCCCACTGATCCTCTGCCTGTAAAGGTGCGTACACACATGTACAGTTGTTTAAAACAATCGTTCCCCGATCGTTTCAAACGACGATCGTTTAAAAAAAAGCAGCCAACGACCATTAAGTCTAACGACGGACGAGCTAGATCGTTAAACATGAACGATCTAGCTTGGCGGATTTTTCCCAACGACGATCGTTTGCAAAAGTAGTACATCGTTGGAAACGGTCGTTCGTACTTGGCTTGACATGCGCATTTCACTATTTCTCCATGGAACTTTTCATTTTTATGCGCAGGCGCAATAGGTGCTTTTACGTGATGTAACGTTCGTTCTAACGATTTGAACGTTACACACCTTTTAAAACTAACTTTACTCAGGTCGTTCTTTCATCAATTAAAAGTTTGTTCGTCGTTGACAACGAACGATCGTTGTCGCATATGTATACGTAGCTTAATACTTTTAGCCACAGACCCTGAACAAGCATGAAGCAGATGTGGTGTTTCTGACGTTATTGCCAGATCTGACCAGATTAGCTGCGTGTATGTTCTTAGTGTTATTCAAACACTGCTGCAGCCACATAGATCAGCAGGGCTGCCAGGCAACTGATACTGTTTTAAAAGGAAATAAATATGGCAGTCTCCATATTCTTCTCACTTCAGTTGTCCTTTTAAACCATTTGTGAATGTTCTTATCATGACAACAATGGTAAATTGAATGAGGGGAGAAATAATTGATTTTCTGAGAATCTCCTAAAGCAGCCCATACACTCAGCCGATTTTCTGGACGATCGATCGATCGCGGTCGATCGATCGATCGATCGATCGCAAATCGGTTGGCCGATCGACCGATCGACGGCCGATTTCGATCGATTTCGATGGATTTCCATCGAACTAGCAGGGTGGAAAATTTAGGTCGATCTGATGAGATTGCTTATCAGTTTGCATTGGCCTTAATGGAAATCTGATGGCAAAAAAATGCCATCAGATCGAATTTCAACAGATTTCAAACTGAAATCTGTTGGAATTCTATCCTGGTAAAAAATGTTCTAAAAACGCATCAGATAGATCATCAGATGCATTTCTTATCTGTCTGCTGCCAATCTGACGAGTGTATGGGCACCTTAAGACAGAGGGTGCTATTTGGAGAAAAGTGGACAAAGAGAGGATGTTGCACTTGCCTTGTTTTGTATGGTGTGCACGGGTGTGTGTGTGTCCTCTTATGACAACGGCAGAGGTAGCTGCACTGCATGTATGAAGCATACTGGGAAGTAATGAAAGAGAAACTGCATAACTGGTGGAAAATGTTTCATGACCATGATTCACACACAGTAATTCTTGTGCCTCATTTAATAAATGCACTATTCCTTCTTGTGACACATCCATCCAGGAACTGTGACACACATGGCCCTACACACGGATTGTTTATCCCTGGAGCCAGGGCTGTGGAGTCGGTCCAAAAATCTTCCGACTCCTTGGTTTATGAAATCACGACTCCGACTCCGGGTACCCAAAATGGCTCCGACTCCTTAGTCTAATACTTAACAGGGGTGTGGATTTTGTACAAAAATCATCCGACTCTGACTCCTCTTTTTACAAAACCACGACTCCAACTCCAACTCCGACTCTGGGTGCCCAAAATTGCCCCGACTCCGACTCCTCTTTTTACGAAACCACGACTCCGACTCCGGGTGCCCAAAATTGCTCCGACTCCTCGATTCCGACTCCACAGCCCTGCCTGGAGCAGACAGATATGTCTCCCTTGCTAGTGATCCGGACTAGCTTGCATACCGGACTTCTTGCTTTATAGTTCTTATGCACAGTTTACATGCTTTCATTCGACCCAAAACAATGTTCAACATTTGTTTAAAGTGTTTCTTCACTTTTCCTTTTACGTGAACTATTGACTTTTTTTCTTCCTATCTCCCCCTGCTTACAGAAGTTGTATTCTGCCAGTAAAACTTTTATGGCTGTAATTTGCACAACAGTCAGGTTTGCTATATTCCCCAGAAGGTACCGAAGAGACAGAAGATGTCACTTCCGTGCCTAAAAAATAAGCTTTTGATGTCAAGGAGAGGGGCAATGACAGGCTATGACTCTGAAAGTCCCTCCCTGACAAACAGAAGCTGTATCCCAGTCCGCAAAAGCTCCATCTACTGGGCAGATAGAAAAGATGTTGTTTGCAGCAGTCCGCATGAATGGTAGGGGCCCTAGACTGAAGTGACCTCATCTCTGGGCATCCAAGGGAGGAGGTAAAATGTAATTTTCTGACACTCTTTGGGGTAAACAATATATTTTATGGGTGTAAGATCATTTATCCTTTGTCTATGGCAGGGGTGTCAAACTCAAATACAAAGTGGGTCGAAATTGTACACTGGAACGTAGTCGCGGGCCAACTTCAATGTCTACTGGCCACCTTCCTCCCTTATAAAGCTCTCAGATGTCTAATGGCCCCCGTCCCCTATACAATTCCCTGTGTCTAGAGGCCTCCACCCTCCCCTATACAGTTCCCTGGTGTCTAGTGCTTTCCCCCTACCTCTCCATATGGCTTTCCCGGTGTTCTAGGGCTTCATCTCCAATATAGCCTCCCTGGAAGTCTAGAGTGGGCCAAAAATAATGCAAAGTGGGAAAACCACTTATGGGCCACATTTAATGGTTCTGAGGGCCAGATTTGGCCTGCGGGCCCGGAGTTTGACATGTATGGTCTATGGGTAGTATGATAGGTACACACCATACAACTTTCGGGCAGATTTACCTGCCAGATCGATTATTTTCAACATGTCTGATCTGAATTTTGATAGATTTTTCGCTTTCCGATCCTTTTTTTAATCGTTTTTTATTGATTTTCATAGAACTGAATTAAAATTGATCTAAAAAGCGATAAAAAAAAACAATTATAGATTGGAAAATCGAAAACTCGATCGAAATTCAGATCGGACATGTTGGAAATAATCGATCTGGCAGTTAATTCAGCCATAAAATTGTATGATGTGTACCTAGCATTAGAAGCTGTTGAAGGTCTTTGTAGTTTATAGTAGTAGGACTATCTTCAAAGGGCTATGCTAGTTCCCAGTGCTAACATAGAGGTATGAAACGCCTTCTGAAAGTACATTTAAACTCCATTCGAGATAAAGTGTTTTCTGTAGCAGAGAGGTTGTTTACATTCTTTCAAAGCTTGTTATAAGCAAGGGAAAAGGTTTTGAAAGATTAACCGGCATAGCTTTCACATATCGTAGAGTTCCCCTTTAAGATGGAGGCTGGGAAGCCACTGGGATGTGTTCTGAGTTCAAAGTGGGGCCCAGTCAGTCTGGCTAGGGTGATTTAAATCCTAAAACATGCAGGCCCCAGGCATGGGGGGGAGGGGGTTCAGTTCTATTTGGGTTGGAGGGGGAGACTATGGCTATGGAATAGTTTTCCTTAGTGAATTTTCTTACTAGCTTGTTCATAGTGATGTGTTTGTTATACTCCAGACTAGCGCCTTTGTCTTGATATGGAATTCGTTGGATATGTTAGCACTCTGGCAGGCAGAGCAGAGGAGAGGTGAAGCAGTTATTTTTGGATGGCCTGCCTTCAGGGCATGCACATGCTGCGAGCCTGGCTGGAATCTCTGGTGGCTGCAACACGTTGTTGTAGCTGGGGGCTATGTACACTTCCAAACCCCCTTGTGTGCTGAATCAGATGTACAGAGAAACACAGAGAGCTGGGAACTCCTGGAGAAAGAAGCTTTCCTACAGAATGCAGCTCTTGGGCAGTTTTCCCTGCTGTATATGTATACCTAATGCTGATAAGTGATCCTGTAATGAGGCCAGGCTGGACCCATAGTCATTATGATGTCAGAAGTCTCCTGGGCAGCATGTGTTGGACTTCAAAGTGTAGTAAAAAAGTCCAAGATGAGGATGTCGTCATCCAGTGTGTTCTGCCAAGAGGTTTGTTCCGTTGTATTTGTATAAAGCACGTTCTACAGGGAATGCGAGTTTCTCAATTAGATGACTGTTAGTGAGTTATTGTGAGCTGTCAGCTGGCACATATCTGCTTCCTCGTATGGGTCACTAAGCTGTCAGAAGCGAGAACAGCTATTCATTTTACATTGCGAAACACGGCCTGCCGCATTCTCCTAGCCTGGTTCCTGTACAGTAAAGAAAGCAGAAGATATTTAAACTCAACAATGGAAGCTAAGCCACTGAGAAATGCATGGGTAGCCTGCTATGCTTCTTACACCATGAAAACGTATGGCTGCCTTAAAATAACCTTGCTGCCAGTAATTTAGTTTTCTGGGAACGCCAGTTACTGACTCATGTGAATATAGAGGCACGGCGTTCCCAGTCCCACCCACTGCTCTCTCTCTCCAACGCTCTCTTACGCTCCAACTTTTTTCCTCTTCCTCCAGCTCACTTTCTCTGTCTCCCCAACACACACACGGCTAGATTTCTAGGAAGGCCACAGTGGCCTGGGCTTTGGGCACCCACAGCCCAAGGGGCGCCTGATTATGAAATAAGGGTTGCTACATATGAAAGAGAAAGCTGGGGAAGCTGATGATCAAAAGAGCTGTACATGAATGAGGGTGGCCGCACACATGGATATTACACATGGAAGAGGGGGCTGTACATGGAAGGGGGGGGCACAACACACCTGCCTCGGGGCGGTGAAAGTATAAATCCCGGGCTAGCATACACCGCAAAGTCATGTGACCTCAAGTTCAAGTACCACCAAGAGGAACATATGTCTGAAAGAAATGGGTTTTGTTTTGTTTTTTTGTACTTTAGAGAGGAACTGTAATGAATAAAATGAGTCCTGTAATGTGCATTGCTGCAGAATGTTTGCATACTCAGTGTTCCGAAGCCAGTGCAGATACTACTTTGACACACACACACACCACACCACACCACACCACACACACACACACACACACACACACCACCCACACCACACACACACACACCACTCACACCACACCACACACACACACACACACACACACACACACCACCCACACCACACACACACACACACCACTCACACCACACACACACCACTCACACCACACACACACCACACACACACCACTCACACCACACACACACACACCACACACACCACACACACCACACCACACACACCACACCACACACACCACACACACACCACACACCACACACACACACACACACACACCACACACACACCACACACACACCACACACACCACACACACACACACACCACACACACACCACACACACACACCACACACACACACACCACACACACACACACACACACACACACCACACACACACACCACACACACACACACACAACACACACACACACACACACAACACACACACACCACACACACCACACACACACACCCACCACACACACACCCACCACACACACACACACACACCACACACACACCACACACACACCACACACACACACACACACACACACCACATACACACACACACCACACACACACACACACACACACCACACACCACACACACACCACACACACACCACACACACCATACACACACACCATACACACACATACACACACACCACACTCACACACCACACACACCACACACACGCACCACACACACCACACACACACACACACACACACACACCCCACACTCACACACCACACACACCACACACACACACCACACACACACACACCACACACCACACACACCACACACACACCACACACACACACACATACACACCACACACACACCACACACATACACACCACACACACACCACACACATACACACCACACACACACCACACACACACACACACACACACCACACACCACACACACACACCACACACACACACCACACACCACACACACACACCACACACCACACACACACACACACACACACACACACACACACACACACACACACACACACACACACACACCACACACCACACACCACACACCACACACCACACACCACACACACACCACACACACCACACACACCACACACACACCACACACACACCACACACACCACACACACCCCACACACACCACACACACCACACACACCACACACACCACACACACACATACACACCACACACACACACACACTTTGTGATGCTTAAAATTGGTAAAATTAATGTAAAAGTAGCTATCCTGAATAACTTACTACATTCTGCTATATATCACTGTGTTGCCACTTCATATAAAGGAAAAATCTGATTGCCTGACACTGCAGGTGACTCCCTCTCCTTATAGACAGTCCATTTACTAAACCTGATGCTTGTGGTATAAATAATGGAGGGTCTGCCTCACTTTAGACTAACTGGAGTATGGGAGAATGGATGGGCTGGACTCTTGGTTACATTAGGTATTTGAAAACGTGGTTTTGCCCATGACTTGTTTTGTCTGAGGACCAGCTTTGCCCTGAAGACAATTGTAACTTAGGAGTTAGCGCCATGTTTCTTCATGTTTGGCTTTCTTTTGATGGATTGCTGTACAGCGGAATACCTGTTAAAGATTGATGAATTGCTGGCAACTAGTCTTGCTTTCTCATTGGCTGCTACATATGAGGTTACAGGCAAGGTGGGGGTTACAGGCAAGCTGTACAATTGCAGCCCATGCTCAAACACATATTAAAGATTGGTTTAACATTTGAATTTTGCATAAAAAAGTTTTGTAAGAATACAAAGTGAAAATACCTGCTCTGCTGTTTCATAGCCCCTCCTCTCCCCGCCAGCCGCCTGCATGCTCCCCTCCTGCCAGTGGAAAGTTTGTAGAAATGAATAATACTGCCCCAGATATTTGTATGTTGAAGGAAACCGTGGTGATCACATGACTGCTTCTGCCACTTTTTGACCTTGAGAATGATAGGCGACCCCCAGAAGGCAAGGCGGTTCAGCCGCTCTCAGAACTACTCCGAGCAGCACCAGTCTCTGTCAAGTTATTTAGAGGCTTTTTAAATCGTGTCTGCATACATTGCATGACTACAGGAAGGCATTAGTTTGATATAAAGGCTGGCTGGATAGAAGCTTGGGTACTTTTCCGTTAGCCGGGCGCATCCACTAGGTGGCGATAATTACTATCCCCCCTCCAGGCCGCCATGGATAGTAGGGAAAGATGTAATTCTGGTGGAGTTTTATCGCCACCTAGTGGATGCGCCCGGCTAATGGAAAAGTACCGAAGCTTGTAAAGGAAACCTAGAAATATGGAGGCTGTCATTGCTCCTTTTTTAAAACCTTGCCCGTCTCTCTCACAGACTGGAAATTAGTATGGAAATTGTGCGCTAGTCTACTTTAGGGTACCCAGCAGGAAACCTCATAAGGAACAGTTTTCCCATCACAGCACCCTCCACACCATGGCTTGCCAGCCCTGTCCTCAAGTACCACCAATAGTGCAGTTTTGCAGGAAACCACAAACATTCACAGGTGAGGTAATTAGTATCTCGGCAGAGCTGATTACCTACCTCAGTGGATCTCCACAGAACATGCTCTGTTGGTGAGACTCAAGCACAGGATTGGGAAGCCCTGCGCTACAGCACAAAGCATTGTGATTGGCTGAGTAGTGTGGGCATAGTTTACTACAACCTAGCAGTTTGAGAGGGTGCCGCCCACTCGGGCACATTAGCGGATTTTCCCTATGAGGTTTCCTGCTGGGTTCCCTAAACTACACTAGCGCCGGACTTGATGCTTGTTCCACGATTGCTACCCAGATACAGTGAAGACTAAAGATCAGGTAGACCGCCAGGCAAGTGGTCTTTTTCCAACATGATGGTAGTATGGCTTTCTCCATATTCCCAGCACTTCAGTTTCTCTAGCTTCTTACAGAATTCTACTTTTATGCCATATATTTACAGTTCTTCAGGCAGCAATAGGTTGTGAGGGATGGAATGGCATTTCCCTGTTAATACAGTGCCTGGTAATATGGTAGCTCTTTTTGTAAGTAGAGGTTTGGGAAGTGGAAAAAGCTTTCAGGTGAGCTATAATATTTATGAGGCATACAAGTCTCCTTTCTAGTTACAGCAGCACATGTATAAGAGTAGGTTGAGGTTGTGTTCCCTGCCGATCAGCCTTTCAGCAGCGGAGATTTGCAGCACTGTAATTTCCCTAACGTGGTGATCAGGAGACACATTTACTTGCATTGGAAAGTGGCAAATTATTTGGCTGCATGGCGGTTCTTAGTTCTTCCCACGCACTGTAGTAATAGTGCTGAACCTTGGCCCTTAGTAGTAGTAATAATAGTTCCAAAAGATGCACATCATTAGAGTGGACCCCTGCAGCCTTTTTGCTCCAGTTTTCTGCAAACAGCTGGTCATATGTGGACTTGCAGAGAACAGCCAGAAGGGGGTGCAATGTAAAGAGGTAGATCTTTTTCCTGGGAGCAGTAAAGTTGCCCATAAATCTAGCAATCGACCAAGAGACAGATCTCTCTCTGATCGGAACTGATCAGAGAAAGGTCTGTGGTCGCCATAAAACGGTCCATCTACCATCTGGGACACCCACCACTGCCGGCCACAGAGGAGGAACAGGTTGCCACCTGAGGTTACTGACTTAGGTTTCACCCACGACGAGCCTGATAACACTACTGTCTAGTAAGTGTGTTTTATTCTTTGCGTGTTTTGATAGTAAACATTTTAATACACTACAGAGCGCTCCTCCATCTTTCTTCTTCTTTTTCTCTGCAACAGTAATACCCTTCAGCCGGGGTTGAGCGGTACTACAGCCTTTTTGCCTGTACTGTGATTGATTTGCGCAAGATTGCACATCACTTCGTCGGTCGCCATAAAACCGCAGGCTGATTCCCAAACTATTTCATCATGAAAGCCTTCAGGACTTTGCCTAGTGATGCCACCCCTGGCACTGTCCCCCCCCCCCCCCCTTTACCTGTGGCTGCCCATCGCGGTTTCTGTCCTCTTCCTCACACACAAGCCCACGTTAAAGCCGGCAACCACATGGGGCATGTGTATGTGAGGTAGAGGACAGAAACTGTGGCGGACACCAACAAGTGAGATATTCATGCAGCAGGGGGGGGGGGCATGGCATCCTGGCGGTGTCACTAGGCAAATTCCAGAAGGTTTTCATGCTGAAATAGTTTAGGAATCGGCCACCCAATCGAGCACATTGGCCCGAGATTTTGCAGCAGGTCTGATCGATGCATGCAACCAATTTCCACCAGAAATTGGGTGCATCGTTATTAGGGCGTGCTCTTGGCAGCACCGATTTTAATTCTATTATCATTGAACCGGATGGTCGATCGGCCACAAGTCGCCTGATGTATGATGTAGTTTATCTGGCTCCACTTGTCTGCGCTTGTTGTAATTATTAGTGGAGCACGTTAGAACAAAGCGCTGAGGAGAACAAAGCAGAGCAATCTGCATAGATAATGTGTGCTGGGATTACTCATCTATAGATCATAGTGCTATTATATGTGTAAGCGAAGCTACCAGGGAAGACCTGATATATTTGCAGTGCCACAGAAGGAAGAGTTATTAATAGATGAGTGGCCTGCCTCAGCAAGTCTCCCGCAACCATCCCTGTGTTTAGATCTCCATGAGGATATAAATATTGTAGTCTGTAAACACAGCACTTGCCAAAGTGGCACACGTCCCCTTCATGAATTTTAAAGAGCACAGTGTAATGGGCATAGTGAGGGGGCTGGAAGCACACAGGGGTTTGGAGGGAACAGGAAGTGAATGGCCGATGTTACTTAGATGGACGTGTTTTCCATGGGCTGCCCTGTAGCTTCTAGTCATGTTCAGAAAGGCACTCCTTGTGTATGAAAGAGGCTTTATGGTGAGTGCACAGGGCTGTGTGGAAATATTTCCTTCCTGCTGGGCCCAGAACTTGCCTCATATCGCATACCCCCCCCCCCCTTCCCCCTCTTCCCATACACACACCGCTCAGGAGGGGAACCAACCCAGAAATAGAACATTGTGGTGTTGGCAGATTGCAGCAACTGACCTGGTGTAAGCTTTCCTTTCCTATCCTGCATAAGGAAAGCGAGATAGAAATATGATTGCCAAACACAGCATCTCAGCCTTCCTTTTTTTTTCATGTGTCAATAGAGAAATGAAAATTTTACTTAAAGGACAACGATAGTGAGAGTATATGAAGGCTGCCATATTTATTTCCTTTTACACAATATTCGTTGCCTGGTAGCCTGCTGGTCTGTTTGGCTGCAGTAGTGTCTGAATCGCACACCTGAAACAAGCATGGTGCTAATCTTGTCATATCTGACAATAATGTCAGAAACCCCTGATCTGCTTCATGCTTGTTCAGGGTCTGTGGCTAAAAGTATTAGAGGCAGAGGATCAGCATGGCTGCCAGGCAATTGGTGCTGTTTAAGAGGAAATAAATATGGCAGCCTCCACATCTCTCTTGCTTCAGTTGTCCTTTAAAACAACAAATCAACCCTAAATTGCCTTCATTCAGTACTATTGGTACAACATATTACTGATTCACCTCCCCTGCAGCTGATACAAATCCTGCAATAAATCTGCAGTGTCTACTTCCTGCTTTCATGGAAGCAGACATAGGGTTAACGTACTGTGTTTACCAGTTAGCTGCTCTGCCATGACCGCCAGCTGACACAGCTGAGGGATCAGATCTTGTGATTTGTCACAGATGAAAGGGAATTAGAGGGGCTAAACTCTCTAAATACATACAGGGTGCATTTCTCTGGTTTTCTTCTGTCCAGTGCAAGAATTCAGGTCCACTTTAAAGAGAATCTGTACTCTAATATTCTTACACTAAAAAGCATACCATTCTATTCCTTATTTTCTCCTGTGCCCCTCTGTGCTGTTTCTGCCACTCTCTGCTGCACTCCTGGCTTGTAATTAACAGTTTTAGGCAGTGTTTACAAACAAACTAACCAGCTTGTGATAGGCTCACATAAACAGAGTGTGTGAGTCATACAGAGTGTGCAGGGGGCCTGCAGAGGGTGTGTATCTCTTTTATCCAATCACAAGCAGCCCTGCACATTCCACACATTCAAGCCTTAGCCCAACCGACACGACAGAGGAAAGGAGATAAGATTTATTACAGAGACAGTGTTTACAAACAAACTAACCAGCTTGTGATAGGCTCACATAAACAGAGTGTGTGAGTCATACAGAGTGTGCAGGGGGCCTGCAGAGGGTGTGTATCTCTTTTATCCAATCACAAGCAGCCCTGCACATTCCACACATTCAAGCCTTAGCCCAACCGACGCGACAGAGGAAAGGAGATAAGATTTATTACAGAGACAGTGCAATTAGGAAAGGCTGCAGTAAGCCAGAGCACATTAGAACAGGCATAGGAACTTATAGGATAGAAGAACTAAGGCTGAAAAATTTGTTACAGAGTCTCTTTAAGAACTTAGGCTCTATTATATGGGCAAGAAAGATGTAATGCACTGCTGCACATGATACTAGGGTTTATTATTTGCCTTTACTAGATGTTGGGTACTTTATTGTGTTCTATACTCCTAAGATTTAGTTGTTTGATCTCTGGACCGGTCAGTGCTAAGCTGAGTCACATGGGATTGTGTCGCCCATAGCAGTGACATGTGGAGATTCAGAGCCTTGTCACAGGTGCTGCGGAGGGGGTGTGAGCGGCGGATCAGCATGTACTACTGCCTGCTCTCTCTGTAATGTTCAGCACTTGGCGACGACTGTGCCATGCTGAGAGCAAATGCTGAAAGAGATTTTACTCCCTGCATAAAGGACGCCTGTAAATAGTATTCCAAAGCTCAGCTGGTGAGTAGTGTGTGAGCTGTACTGGTTATCACTGTTGGGCCTGCATCTCCCCAGGGGACACTATCTGAATTCCGCTTGTATGCTCTCACTGTGGGCGCTTCAATTTCATTGTAGAAGCTGAAAGCATGCTGGTTGGTTAGTTTGCATCTGACCAGAATGGCCCTGGAGTATGACAGCGGGAGGGATCTGACTATAGGCTGCAGGTATGAATGCCGCCAGGCTCCCTGTAATGTACAGCAGCGCTATACAGCTCCTGAATATAAAGCAGATGACCCAGTATAAATCCAGCGCCGCTCCACATAAACACTGGAAGAATGGGAGAGACAGTCATCGACTTCTAAGCGTTTATCATGCACAAGATGTTAGGCTTTTCCCGCACTGTTCTGACACGCTAGCGTACGCAAGCGTTCATATGTACTAAACTGTGCACGTGCCACATAAAAACACTGCACAAAATGGCCCGTGTAGTCTGGAGAAATGCAGCTTTGTTAAAAGGAACCCAAGAACTATGGAGGCTGCCATATTTATTTCCTTTTAAACACTACCAGCTGCCTGGCTGTCCTGCTGATCTTTCTGGGGGCCTAAATCACACACCTGAAACCAGCATGCAGCTAATCTTGTCAGATTTGTCATAGACCTCTGATCTGCATGCTTGTTCAGGGTCTATAGCTTATGCTAGGTACACACAATTAGATTTTCTGCCAGATCGATTATTTCCAGCATCTTCGATCTGATTTCCAATCGATTTTTCCATGGAAGTGAACGGAAAATTGATCGGAAATCAGACCAGACCTGTTGGAAATAATCAATCTGGCAGTAAATTTTATTGTGGGTACCTAGTATTAAAGGCAGAGGATCAACAGGACAGCCGGGCAATGTGCATTATTTAAAAGAAAATAAACATGTCAGCCTCAGTATCCCTCTCACCTCTGGTTCCCTTTAACAAGCATGCATTCATGCTATAGGCGGTAACAAGCTCATTGATTAAAAGTGTCTTGTAATGCATTTTTACAATGCAAGTTAAAACTTAGATAGGCATATAGTGTGATTGACAGGGCTGTGGAGTCTGGGTACCTGGAGTCAAAGGTTATTATGATGTTGCGTAGCTTTTAGAGCTGAGGGGGAGTTCTGAGTCCAGGTCCGCTTTAACACCACAATGATGATGAAGCAGTGTCAGAACAAATAACACATCAAGATGTCTGTGATTAGGAGATGATCTCATTTGCAGATTAGCAGCCTCCCAGCTCTATGGAGCAAGATAGAGTTGGTAGTAGTTTATATTTAGAGATTGAAACTGCTCTGACAGTGGAAACTTTAGCATCCGTTATGTTACTCACACACCTGGTCATATTATACGAAGCTGCAAGGGAAAATCATTATTAGGGGTATGGCTGTGGGTTTATGTATATCGCAGCAACCGTGATTATTGACCAGTATAAACCTGGTGAGGGGTACAAATGGTTGTCACCTAAACTCAAGCTTTTATAAACCCCAGTTATGCTTTGCAGGATAACCTGTACTGTAAAGGCTAGATAGATGTGGGCCAATGGCTTGAGCGCCATCACTGGGCCGAGGTGGTACAGACACGCAGTTACACTGCAGGCTAACGACGCATTCTTTTGCAGTGCAGCGATTGGGGGGCGGCGGGAGAGACTGAGGGCTGATTGAAGGACGTGAACGCGACGTCACTAGGAGAACAAAGCTATTGGCCATGGTTCAGCAGAATTTATCCTCCTGAATCAGTGGCTTCTGTACACACACCGCATTATCGGCATAAGCAGGCCACCTCAGCTGACTTTAATCTAGCTTGTGTTCGGGCCATAAGGGCTGGGGACCACTTTGAGCGCTTTCCAATCACCAGCAATCAACAAAGCACTGCATAAACCGTGCAACCCTATGAGACTGCTGCATCTACAGAAGGTGTACAGAACATTCCCAGGCCCACTTGATAGGTGGTGTTGAACTCTGCTTTAAGTAAATATCATGCAAAACAGAAGTTTGCATTCTTAAAGTGGACTTGAACTCTTGCACAGGACAGAAGGAAAACCGCGAGCAATGCACCCTGTATGTATTTAGAGAGTTTAGCCTGTCTTAATTCCCCCTCATCTGTGTCTAATCTCAAGTTGTAATTTGATCTCTCCCCTGTATCGCCTGACTGCCACGGCAGATAAGCTCATTTGAAAGCACAGGATGTTAACACTATACCTGCTTCCTTGAAAGCAGGAAGTAGAAACACTGGGGATTTATTTTAGGATTTGTATCAGCTGTTTTTCTTTAAAGATAACCTGTGCTCTAAAAGATAAGCAACAGCATGATAAAGTTCAGGTCCGCTTTAAGGGCTCTTTTCCACTATGAAATGGGATTGCAATTGTGTTTCAATTTCCACCATGCGATTGTGATTGAGATGCTATACTCATTATAGTAGGGCTCAATCACAATCCAAATCACGACAGGACGATGATTGCACTTGGACCAAAATCGCATCGCAATCAGATCGCACTAATGGAAATTGCTGCTGCAGTTTCCATTACTTTACTGTACCTTGCGTTTTGCGATCGGAATCAAGTCGCAGGGTAGTGGAAAAAGACCCTAAAACGGAAGGTATTTGCAATTATTCAGGTTGGAGTGCGCATATGATGTCTCCCACAATGCAACACTGCTGAATATGTAAATCACCCCTTTGATGTCTCTGAAAGCTAACCACACCTTCAGAACTGCTGGAATACAGTGATGTAGTGATGGGAATTCCGGCTCTTCTCGGAGAATCGGCTCTTCTGAATCGGCTCCCATTAAAGAGCCGGCTCTTACGGCTCTCAATCGGCTCTTCATTAAAATTCACTAGTCACCACTCAGAATCGGAGTAAAAGCCCCGCCCCTGTCTCCATGACAACTCCAGACTGCTTCTCTGACTCAGCAATCCCTCCTGCTACTGCTCTGCTCCGCCCCTACAAGCTGCAAGAGGAGGACTAAATCTCCCAGCATGCCTCAGCGCCCTTTATTACACAGCAAATCAGAGCTGTGTGGGGCGGCTGAGGCATCGGCTCTTTCAAAACTGAGAACCGGCTCTTGTCGTTCGCAGCAAAGAGCCGGCTCTTAGAGCCGGCTCGTTCGCGAACGACCCATCACTACAGTGATGTGTCAGCTTGTTAATTGCATGCATGTTGGGTTGTTGTGGCTCTGTACAGACTTTCAGACTGGTTGGTCCTCATTAGTGCATGGCATGGATGAATATGACTGTATGCAGTCATATTCAGACACCCCAGAGTTTCAGAACTATAGGTAAAATCATGTGAGTGTGTCTAGAGGGAATTCTGAAAGACAGTCTGATGCCTTGTGCATGTGAAGTCTGTGGAAGCAAATAATTGCACAAAGCTGTGTCATAAGACGGCCCCCACCACCCCTCACATGTTCAGCGCCTTTCACAAAGCGCGTTTCTTCTTAAAGGTATAGCCTCCCCCTCAAGTGAAAACCTTTTTTATCTCAGAGGTTTCCAGGGGAATGCTCTGTTGGTCAGGCTCCAGACATGTGGTTAGAGCAGCCTTTTTTTTTTCCTTGTACAAGTACACTGGGTTGGAGCTGCTTGTGGCCAGACTTGATGAGTTTGGCTTGGTCTGGAACTGTTTTCTTGAAGCAGTTTTCTGAATAATCAGGGTTTTTTGTTCCCTGACAATTAATCACGGTCGGTGTATGCTCCTGACTGGATACTCAGTGCCCTTCACTGTGGTTTTTGCAGCAAGACAAGATTTGAAGTGTGGTTTAAAAAAAAAAAAAGTCACATTTATATCCAAACTGCTGTTACTATTCTATGTCTTATACACGTAAACTTACATTTTAAGCTGAATACGCACCATAGCGACGCAGGAAGATGGATCCAGCGACGTCCCTCAACGATGAGCATTCCCTAATCCGTATTCCTGCTGGCGGGTAAGCGCAATGTTACACGAGAGCGTGAACAGGAAGTCAAGCGATTGTGGTACTTTGTGCAGAGTCATCGGGATCTTAAAGGACCACTGTTGCGAAAATCTTAAAATGTTAAATATATATAAACACCTACAAATAAAAAGCATGTTTCTTCCAGAGTAAAATGAGCCACATATTACTTCTCTCCTATGTTGCTGTCACTTACAGTAGGTAGTAGAAATCTGACAGAACTGACAGGCTAGTCCATCTCTCCATAGGGGATTCTCAGCATTTATTCTTTATAAAGACACTCCTTGTAAAAGATTCATAAAAAGATGCTGGCCAGCCTCCCTGCTCACCATACACTTTTTTGGCAGTTGGACTGAGCAGCTGCCATTCACTAAGTGCTTTTGAAAATAAAGTAAACCCTGAGAAACCCCCATCAGATGGGCTAGTCCAAAACCTGTCGGTTCTTTCAGTTTCCTACTAAGTGACAGCCAAATAGGAGAAAAGTAATTTATGGCTCATTTTACTCTTGAAGAAAGGTACTTATCTGTATATGTTTTATACATATTTAAAATGCTATGATTTACGCGACAGTGGTCCTTTAACCGTTCCGTGAAGCGGCAGGGCAGTCCTGGGGCTGCCGCATTGGCGTGAGGCGGTCTTTAAAGATCCAATCTACCGTGATGGTCGTTATTGTTGCACGTTGCTAAACGTTCTTCGTGTGATTGGCTGCCTGTACCCACGCCGTGAGATTGCAGAATTGCTTGTCGCTCAAAAAAAAAATCGCCGGACGTCAGGAAAATCGCATAGTGGGTACGGGCCTTAAAGAGAACCTGAGGTGAGAGTATATGGCGGTTACCATATTTATTTCCTTCTAAATAATGCCAGTTGTGTGGCAGCCCTGTTTTTTTCTGGCACAAATAGTGTCTGAGTCACAATATCTGATCTGCTACATGCTTGTTCAGGGTCTATGGCTAAAAGTATTAGAGGCAGAGGATCAGCAGGACAGCCAGGCAACTGGTATTGTTTAAAGAGGAAATAAATATGGCAGCCCCCATATCTTTCACCTTGGGTTCATTTTTAAACTCCCCTTTCATCAAACTGATATAATACATCTGAGCCTTCCACACAAACCATTTTCTAATTCAACATCATTAACAATTAGCTTTCCTTTTTCAATATGCTGCCAGTTATAATCCACTAACTGTGTAACATTAAATTGTAATGACAGTTTCATTAAAAAACACTCTAACGTATATCTGTGCGACACAAGTCAAATTGCCATTTAACGTCATTAAGAAATATCATTGCACTTCTGCTAGAGCTGTATCTTTATATTGCAAAAAATAAAAAAACAAGCCTAGAATTGTATTTCTGGCAAATGCAGTTATAACAAATGGACTTGATGTAGAGCTTTCAAAGTAACCCAAGGTGTGAGATCTATGGAAACTGCCATATGTATATCCTTTTAAACAATACTGGCTGCCTGGCAGCCCTGCTGGTCTTTCTGGTCAGTAGGGCTTAAAGTATTATGCTGGGAATACACCATGTGGGTTTTTTTCCGCAGATAGATGGTTTGACAGATAATTTCTGACATGTCCGATCTTCTTTTCGATTGTTTTTATGATCGATTTCTCATAGAAGTTACTCGAAATTTTCCTTTGTTTTTCACCTTATTTATGTTACTTTTTTAAGCTTTCAAAGAGAAAAAATATAATATAATTACAGGAAACTTTAACTAAAAAAAAAACAACAAAAACATGAGTTTCACTTACCTTGGGCATCTACCAGCCCCCTGGCAGCTGGCAGCGGGGAACTGGAGGGGCCATGAGTGACTACGAGGGCACAGGATGGCTGCAAGGGGGCTGGTAGATGCCCCAGGTAAGTGAAACTCGTTTTTTTTTTTGTTTGTTTTTTTTGAGTTAAGGAACCCTTTAAGGTAAGACAAGTAATATTGCATTATTTAAAAGGAAATATGTCAGCCTCCATATCCCTCTCACCTCGGGTTCCCTTTAAGCATTTTTTTACCTCACCTCAGAATTCAAGGATTACGGCAATCCTTAAGAAATCAAATATCCAATCGACAATCCTTAATCAAACATTCATTCAGCAATGCCTTTTTCATATTGAGTGTACTAAGCTGAGAAAAAAGTGAAATGACTGGTTGCTGCACATTTTAATTGCTTTTCACTCTGCCTTATTAAGTAAGCTTACATCTGTCAGTCCAGTCAGATTACATGCGGGCGCTGAGGGAATTCTTTATACCTTGTATAATTAGTAGTTGTGGAGTCTGAGCATTAGCATGCTAGTTCTCAAGGTGATTCTTTATTGTCATTGGCTTGTGAGTTGAGGGCCTGACTGTACTTGCTGGCTCACTTCTCTGCACTTTGTTCTGTGGGCAGTAAATAGCTACTGTATGTCAGAGGTCAGTAGGTGAGCAGGTCATTGTAGATGGCCCTGCAGGAATGCAGTGTTATTGCTCTTCAGTGACCAGAAGTGCAGATGATTTCCAGGAGTGGGGAGGGGGTCTGAGGATTACCCTGAGGCATTAAGCTGTGTTTGCTGACCTCAGCATTATAGGCTTAATGACTGTCATTAGTGTTTCTTCTGAAAGCTTGGCTGTAAATGTTTTTCTGTCATTGGTGAGTAAATTCACATCTATGTTTTAGATTTGAACCAGTAAACCCTCGATTCTCAAAGAATTGCACACCACAACCGCTGCAGAATCCCCCATCTGAGATTCTCAAAAGTATTGCAAACCACAACCGTCACAGAGTCCTCTGCGTGAGATTCACCACCCAAAGCCTGCAGGTGCGCCAATGACGCTCACAGCCTGCGTGTGCGCACATAAAAGCCAGCCCACCGCGTGAGCACAGTAGGCAGTGGTTGCAGTGTGTATGCTCAGCTGTGTCCATGCCGTGAATAACTACAAGTGCATATTACCGTAGTTTGTAGGATTGTGTGGAAAGGGGCTGGAAAGTGTACTGGTTAAGGGCTCTGCCTCTGACACAGGAGACCAGGGTTTTAAATCTTGGCTCTACCAGTTCAGTAAGCCAGCACCTATTCAGTGAGGAGACCTTGCGCAAGACTCCCTAACACTGCTACTGCCTATAGAGCGCACCCTAGTGGCTGCAGCTCTGGCACTTTGATTCCTCCAGGGTAAAAGTGCATTATAAATGCTCTGTGTCTGTGTCTAAAACAAGCTTTTGTACTTGTATTGCTGCCTGTCTTCCAATTGGGACAGCATTTTCCGCACTTCCTGTTTCTGTCACCTCTGTGGACCTTTGTGGTGTTTCTATGAAAAGTGATAGTCCCAGAGACAGGAAATGAGAGACCGCAATAAAAAGTAATCTGGAATTCTAACTTCTCACCTCTTTTCAAAAAAAATATAGCATTTGTCGCTGTCCCTGTTGGAGATATGTCACAACTTCCTGTCTGGGCAGAAAGGGAGGGAGATTCTCACACCATTATGATTGTCCAGAGGATGTTCTAACCTATTACTGCATAGTGCAGAATCAAGGAACCAGGCTGTAAATGTGCTGTTTTCCTGAGAGCATAGTGTACACTGTGAACAACATGCTGATCTCTGCAGTAGCCGAACAGAGCAAAGAGATACTGAACAGAATGTTCCACCTAACCAATATCTTGCCTTTATTCGGTGGTGGTGCAGTCTGTTCAGTTACCATCTAAATATTCTCCACATCACTGATTCTGTTTTCAGGATGGGTGTATCCAGTTTGTTTGTTTGACTGCAAAATGATTGATTTACAATACACATTAGCATCCAGAGAGAAAATCCATTTTAATACACGAGATTGGAAACGTGTGTTCTGTGCTCTTATGTGCAGGCTGCAATGAGGACAGCTGACAGGCTGGTTGCTAGTAGCTTTCAGGCAGTTTTAATAAATGTGGACCAATCCGTGGAGAGATGGGCAGTGTAGAAGAGGTCAGGACAGCTAGTGCTGTAAAAGTGGCTACACACCATACAATAAAAAAAAAAAAAAAAATCTTAATTAGAGTTAAAATTAATTCTTGTAAATATTTTTTGAAATATTTCAAAAATCTGGCCAGTGTATCACACACACGTGATAATAAAAAGAATTATGAAAAACTTTGACAATTTCTTGATGTAGAAACCCGAGCAAAAATCTGAAAAATCCACCACAACTTTACATTTTTCTGTACAACCAATTGTTTTGTTGCATCTTTTAGTAGCATAAACAGAATTACCCAAACTGCAGTATAGTAAAGCAACCACAAGATGTCACTGTAAAATGTAAAGTGCTGCATCGATGTCTATGGTATTGTGATTTCCTGTATTCTATAACATTATTTCTATAGTGCTTTTCTTCCATAGGACTCACAGCGCTTAGGTGCTCTCAGATTCAGTGGTTGGTAGTAGGATAAAGTATTAACTCAACACAAATTATATTTCTGCAAATGTTGTGTTCCTCTTGGTTTAAGTAAGCTGCATTTCCTGATGGTTGTATATGCTTTATCTCTGCATGTTTTTCTTCAGTAAAGAGTTCTAATTGGTTATACTGGGTGCCTATCTGTGTGTGCACACCTTTTCTCCATCTCTTTCTCCCTCTCCTTCTTTTATCGCTTTTCTGTGGCTGTGCCTAAGCAATACACCAATTTCATTTTCAGTTCCTTTTCTACTAGCTGCGATTCCATCCTTAAATCAGATCACTCATGTTTTGGATCAGCGCTGCGATTTACATGTTATTTTTCAACTAGTGCTATTTGTTCTTTTTCCAAATTGCAATTGCTGACTCACTACATACAAAGTACAGGAGCACAGGAAAATTGCACAGCAATAACGTCATTATGCGATTCGGCAATTTAAACTGATATTCCTGATTAGTTTTTTTCCTTGCGTCGGAATTTGCAAACGCACCACACCACCAATGGATATGCGATTTGGATTGCAGCAAAATCGCAGAGGTGGAAAGAAAAAGTAGTAGAAACAGGCCTAGTCACAATTCATTTTTAAGGCCCAGTGCACACCAAAAACCGCTAGCAGATCCACAAAACGCTAGCGGTTTTTGGAGCTGATTTCAGAGCGATTCTAGGTATGTTTAGAGACGTTTTCTAAACACACCTAGCGGTTTTGGGTGCGGTTTTGGGTAGCAGATTACACATATTGTTACAGTAAAAGCTGTTACTGAACAGCTTCTGTAACAAAAACGTCTGGCAAACCGCTCTGAAGTAGCGTTTTTCAGAGCGGTTTGCGTTTTTCCTATACTTTACATTGAGGACGAAACGCTTCCGAAAACCGCAAACGTGCAGCAGGAGGCACGTTTGCAGCTGGGCAAAAACCTCAAACAGCCGGTGTGCACTATCCCATTGCAATACATTAGCCAAGCGTTTTTACAGGCGGATGCGGCCGGTGGATCGCTCCAAAAACCGCTCGGTCTGCACTAGGCCTAACTTTTAGAATTTCCCAGTTGTTATTTCCGACCGTGAGGTGATGCACTTTTGTCTCTGAGATTGTTGCTCTTCTCTGTCGGTGACAGAGATTTCACAGGGCGGATCCCCAAAGCTCTTGGGGGCGGGGGCATCTTTGGAAATCATAGGTAGTTAGTTGGCAGCAGTGGTAAGCATTGAATCTAGCTTTGGCTGCTTGGCCTCTGGAAGTTCCCCCATGACTGGGCTTAGTAAACAGATTTGCCACTTTCTTGAACTAATGAACCACTCACTGCCTCTTCTATCTGCAGCAGCCGTCATTAGGCCCACATAGAAATAAATAGCTATTCAGATGTTGATAGATCCACCGTAAATACATTCCCTACCTCCCAGCCGCACGCTTCCCCAACTGTATTACAGTAAGAGTTTTGAAAACAGTGACGCTATTGTGGCCGGGTCTCAGTATTTCAAAATCTGTGTTTTGCAATGTGAAACCTTCTTGGCAGGGTTTGGCCCTGTACAAGGGTCATTTGTTAGTGCTGGGAAAAGGAATAAGCCAAGTGCACATTTTATGTTTGCTAAGCTCTTTTCTAAACACGGGTCTTAAGCAACTTTGTTCAAGTCTTTAAAGGTGCATTCATCGAGGAGGTCGAAATTAACAATTCAAATAGCGTTCTCCCGCGCCTTACATCTGTCTTGTCATCTCCGGTGGATTTATGAGCAAAGTAAACGGTCACATCTTAACATGTGTAAGTATTGATGCAGATAGATTACACACCACACACACAATATTTGCCAGATTCGGCATAATTCCAGAGAGCTTGCTACAGGCGCAGCTGTGTAGCATGTTGTACATTCACAGGCCAGGATTAGCAGCAGAGGTAGCACAGGTAGTCACTGCTGCTGGCTTCATTGCCGAGGGAGTCCGTATTGCATTACCAATGCATCCGTTGGGTGCCGGGTGGTGCATTTCCCAGCACCTAACTTTCACTCTTTCCCCTCCCCCCATTTGCCTAACCCTAACCTCTCCTGTAGGTGCCTAACCCTAACCTCAGATCAACTACAACCCTGTGTAGTAGCCGATTGGCTACTACTCTCATTGGGTGCCCAAATGACTGGCTGGGCCAATAACTGAAAATCAATTCAGGTTTCTATGAGAAAATTGATCTGTTCCGCGCTGCAGGGGAAAGGGGTGGGAGGATAAAGTGAACCAAGCACCATTTTTAGCACCCAGGGCATTTCAATAGCACTTTTAATATGCATTTCAAGAATGTGGCTCATGAATGAAAAAACAAAACAAAAACCTTTTACCTCTTCTTTTAACATTTAAAAGTTTAGCAGAGGGTTTTAATAGCCTGCTTCCAAGACCTGCCTGACCGACCGCAGAAGTTTCAGGCAGAAAAGGACTGATGTAATTTATTTTATTGCACACATTAGCAAAGAGCAAACAAAAAGAGCGTGCGTGTGTGCGCGTGCCGGGGGTGCAAGTAGATTGGACACTGCGCTTCAAAGAGTTTACAGAAGTCACAGATGCTATTTTTACATCTTCCCCTGGATAAATAATGGGCATCTAGAAGGTGAGGGGGGGGACATGGCAGCTACTATGCCTTTTAGAATCTAGTGAAGAATAAAGGGTTTTGGTTCCCTTCAATGTCAGTTCTTCCCTTCCCACCAGTGGACACTAACTGAAGTTTTCTGCAGCACATCCCCAGTTCTTCAGGAGTGTGGATTTATTTCACCACCCTCTCTGTGTAAGTTCCCATGCCTGTGTCTGTCACCAGGACGACCTGCCACTAAGCCTTGCCACCGGGAGAGTAATCCGTAACCAGTCAGTACGGTCTCTGATCTCCCACATGACCACTGTGACAACTCAAGGAAAAGTTGGTTTGCAAAGGAAACTAGCCCTGTACGCATAAAAATGCCTGTGCAGCAGGAAAGGGTTACAACGCAACTCATGTAGACATGTACTTCTTGTTTTAGTCTTACAGAAGGAGTTAGTCTTTGTAAAGTTACTCCTTTTTTTTGTTGTCTCATGATGACAAGCAGAACTATAAAATTACATCAGCCTTCTGGATCCAACCTTGTGATCTGGATTTTAGCAATTGATAGTCACAGCTACAGCTGTGACTGTGGGGGCCGACGGGTTTCAGTGATGTCATCAAGGTTTCTGCAAGTCTTCTTTGACTTTTAAAGTAAACCTAATGTAGGAATCTTATAGCTATTGACAAAAACCTACTGTAGATGAGTAACAAAGGATAGTGGTTGTATTTTCATGAACTTTTGCAGTGTACACATCCTAGATAAAATGTGACTAATGCTGGGTACACACTATGAGATTTTCTGGCCGATTTACTGTCAGATCAATTATTTCCAACATGTCCGATCTGCTTTCCGATCGATTTCCGAGCATTTTCTGATCCATTTCCTATTCAAGTTAACGGAAATCGATCGGAAAACAAATCGGATATGTTGGAAATAATCGATCTGACAGTAAATCGGCCAGAAAATCTTATAGTGTGTACCCAGCATAAAAACGACTGCCTGGCAGATCAACTCGGCCGAGGGCATTGTTCTCACTCCGCCCACTCTGTGATGCTTCATGTGCACCATTCTATAGGTCCTCCTCCCTGCATGCATAGCAACAGAACATGTCACCAGCCTGGAGGCTAGCAACTGGTCTGTACAGCCTCGGCCCCACAGTCCCCTGAGGGAGGGATTCCCAATCCTTGCTGGGCAACAGTCCGTCTACAATGTGGATGAAGCTTTGGTCTGCATCCTTCTTGTCTGCGGTGTCTCAGTAGAGATATTGGAGGGCAGGATTATTACCTGGAACGAATATGGAGCCAGACTCCAAACTAAGGTTATCAGAATCCTCTTTTATTTTTTTTTGTATTACTGACTGGGCTGGTCAACTAAAAAAAAAGTAAGAATCTTGGAAGGAAATCTGTGACTGCTGTTTTGGGTTAGAACAAGATGCAAGATGCACAGATTTAAATGTTGTGAGTAATGTTTCGATGTCGAATGAACAAGCCTGCGCCACTAGTGGTCACTTTTGGGCAACAGGAGACTGCTCTTTGTTAGTGTTACTGGTCAGCCTGGCTTCCAACAATGACCTCTAGTGCCTGGGGGATAAAAAGACATGTCAGCAAGCTCCTATAGATTAGAGACTGCAATGAGTTCAAGTTCTTGGCTGCTTCATTTGAGGTACATCATCCTATTGTAGTTGTTAAAGGGAACCCGAGGTGCGAGTTATATAGAGGCTGCCATATTTATGTCCTTGTAAAAACATATCAGTTGCCTGGCAGTCCTGCTAATCTTCTGACATAAAAAGTGTCTGAGTAAAAACACTGGAGCAAGCATATGGCTAATGCAGTAAAAGCTGAATCTGACTACCTGTTCTGTATATGCTTGTTCAGGGTCTGAGACAATTGTCCGTCATCTTCTTGAATGAAAAAAATCCAGCATGGATACAGGAGTTGTCCCAGTTGTCATCCTTCCCTTCAGACAAGAGAAATCGAATGCAATGCACTACTGACCACTATAGTAGCCGAAGTAATTTCTCACAGTGCACAAGAAGATGCCTAGTATGTATTAAAGTATACCTGTAGGGTAAAAGTGCACCAAATAGATACTTCCAGTAGAGAAAAGCCCTCCCCCCACCTCCTTGACAAAGGCTTGTCCATGGAGTGTGGCCACACTGTGCATGTCTCTGCTTTTTCCGTGAGCACAAGCGGCTCTATGCTGCCGCACAGGCGAGAGCTGTCATGCACCTGCACAGTGTGGCCGCAAACTTTCCAGGGGGTCCAAGGCTGCAGTGTCGGTCTGGAGTAGGACATGGGAAGTCTCTGGAGGATTCAGACGCTTCCCTCTACCAAGATGTGTCTGGTTTTTCCTTCTCTTAAAAAGAAACTCCGACCAAAAATTTAACTTTATTCCAATCAGTAGCTGATACCCCCTTTTACATGAGAAATCTATTCCTTTTCACAAACAGACCATCAGGGGGCACTGTATGACTGATATTGTGGTGAAACCCCTCCCACAAGAAACCCCTCCCACAAGAAAAGTTCGTACTTTTTTGGGCAGTTTGCTGTCTGTGAACCTTGTTGCATTGTGGAAAAAGTTGTTACAGCTGTTTCCAACTGCCAAAACCATGCAGCAGCTACATCACCTGCCAACACTATAAAATGTTCACTGGAGTCCCTCTTTAATGGGAACCTGTACTGAGTAAAAATATTTAACATAAATACATGGTAACTTCAAATGAACATTACATAGTTACCTTGCCATCAGTTCCTCTCAGAAGCTCACCATTTTCTTCCGACAATAATCCCTTCCAGTTCTGACAATATTTTGTCAGATCTGAAATATATCAGTTGCTGTTAGTTATTTATCAGTTGCTGTCAGTTATAGCTGAGTGGACGACTGATGTGCCAAATAAAGTCTATGTTTCCCTATGGCTCAAGTGGGCAATGTTACAGTTTAATAGTGTGCTGACCCGAAAGCTGTTATGGGGTAATGGCCATTTTCAAAATGGAGGACGGAGAATTCCCTTGATCACAGTGGACAAACGGGACACGGGAAAGGGGAAAGAGATTGATGAGCAGACTACACGGGAGGTAAGTATGACTTGTGTATGTTTATTTTGACTTTTAATTTTCAGTTCAGGTTTTCTTTAAAGTCACGGGTTTGCTTTAAGGTATTTCAGATAAAGCATTATACTCTAGTTTAAGGAACAGAGATAGGAATTCTAGAGCTGGCGCAGGTGTGCCGGAGTGAGACTCTATTTCAAGGCTGACACAAAACCTCGAGATGCTGAAGCTGTGTCTTTCCTTCCATGTACTACTGAATGCCGGATGATGCTACATTTGTGTCAATACAGGTTTATAGCCACCAGCAGGAATTTTCACATTCACAGATCTGCCAGCATCCTAGCACACATTTGCAAAAGATCAATAAATAGAAGCAGTTCAAACAATAATGGGCAAATTTACAGTTCAGAACCCATAGCAACCACGCTGGTTACCAGTGGCTGTAGTTTGTTGTTGCTTGCAAATTATTTTATCTGGGTTTGCTTATTTAATCAATATCTTGACGCTAGGTTCACAGTGGGATATTGCGTTGCGTTCCCTGTAAAACAGAAACTTAACAAAAAAGTTGTACTGCACCGCGTTGCTGCATACAGTGAAGCATACATTCAATTACAAATATGCTTCCTTGTGCCTCATGCTGAAATGCTACCGCCGCACAGATGGTACATTACGTTGCTAAGCAGCCATTGCAATGCACCACTGTGAACGGGGCATAAAGCTTTGTGTTTTTGGAGGAGAATGAAAACACAAGTTAACGTTACCCCCTTCCTCCATTTGTTTGTAGAAAGTGTTGATGGTATCTGTTTGGTTTATATTTGTACAGCAGCTCACTCTGAAAATAGGTCTGTGCTTTTGATTGGAGGGAAGCCCAGGTATGTTGATATGTTATTCTAAAACGTGCTCTCTTGCCATGCTCTAGAAACTGATCCACCAATGTAAACAATGATATTTATAGATGCCAGATGAAGCATGTTCTGTTTACATGGGGCTCTCTCTACCACAGTCTACTTGTGTTGAGCCGTCTGCAGATATAATAAAAGAAATGTGCCAAAGAGAAATGTCCATTCGTACAACACAAGCAGGCGGATGTAAGAAAGCAGGAAGATGTGGGCTGAGTGTAGTTACCCATGATGCATTTGTGACTGGATCACTACACATTCTTCTTTATTGTACACTCTTTACTCCATTTCCCTGCACAATACCCTCCCTCTCAGTTTTCACGTATTATGCATTTATGTAGCCCTGGTGTTTTGCAGAGTAATGTGAATAGTTTGTTACTCGCTGCCCCTCAGAGGACCTCAAAATCTAGTGTCTACCATATATGCACAGCTTGCGTTGGCTGCACACTGCTTATTTATAGTACATTCCTAAAGGATAACCCCTTTCTAGGGTTACATCTCAGGGTTACATAGGACTGAGAGTCAGAAGCAACAAAATCACTCCAGTGAAAGCCTGAAACCTCCTTGTGGGCTTATAGCAAATTTTTACTGAGGGGATACAGGGCGCTAGGCAACTGGTATTGTTTACAGTGGAGGCTGCCATATTTGTTTCCTTTTACACAAAATGAGTTGCCTGGCACCTCTTCTGATCTATTTGGCTGCAGTAGTGTCTGAATCGCACCAGAAACAAGCATGCAGCAAATCTTGTCAGTTTTGACAATGTCAGAAACACCTGATCTGCTACATGCTTGTTCAGGGTCTATGGCTAAAAGTATTAGAGGCAGAGGATCAGCAGGATAGCCAGGCAACTGGTATTGCTTAAAAGGAAAGAAATATGGCACCTCCAGATAACGCTCACCTCCGGTTCGCTTTAAAAGGAACAAGATATGGCAGGCGCCATATACCTCTCACTTCAGCTTCACTTTTCATTACAGAGAAGATGGCTGGCTCACACAAGCCAACACTATTCTGTCCTCCTTCTGGTGTCCATACATGGTACAATCTTTTGTTTATTAGGTTGGATCGAAAAAATCGCATAGTTTTCGAGGTGCCATACATGAACGTTCGAAATGATTGAAAATTAAAGATTTTTTTGTTTTTAATTGCAGAAATGCCATTTTCACTTTTTTTTTTTAAACCATATTATAAATAAGGGAAATGTAACTGAAGGAGAAGGAACAAAAGATGTATTTAAAACATTCTGGATTGCATCTTTAATGATGTATACGGCGCCATTGTCTTCTGTGGTGCTGTGGAAAGTAACATTCAATAACTGGTGTTTACCACGGCGGTAATACACAACATAAATATGACAAGAACTAAGAAAGACAGTTGTCTAAGAAAACAAACAATTACAATTACACCTTCACAGAAATATTTTGAAATATTGAATAACAACTGAACCTGTCACAATTAGCACTTCCTAACGTCTGTCTGTGCTGCAAGGCTGTGTTAATGCTGAGGTAGGAGTGAACAAAATATTTTATAATTGCATGAAAAAGCGTATTCCTTCTCTGCCTTTCCCCACTCATCTTCTTCAGTGTCTTCATTTAGTTTTATCAGTCCTGTGCTAAGAAGACATGTCATATATTATTTTCATCAACATATTGTGGAATGTAAACCTTTTTGGAGGTTTTTTTTTTGTGTCTGCTGGTTTCATGAGCAAGTTGTGAGTCTTTTTATTGCACTGCCGTGTGGTAAAGAATAGTCCTTAGTGAGCAATGAGGCTGAACTTCCAATCACTAAGCCAGAGGTTCTTGTGATGGTAGACTAGTTTACCACAGAAGTAAAGCAAAAGGCATTTCTGCTTGAAAGAACTTTTCAGCAAAACCAGCAGGTGGAGCACTAGCACAATGAAAGCTTCATTTACACTATGTAAAATGTACCCGTGTGTGTGTGCGTGCGTGCGTGCGCGCGTATACATCGGCCCCCAGTCCCACTCTATCTATCTCTCAGCAAACGATCAGCAACCTGAAAGTGTTGAGAAGAAATAGTTCAAAGTAAGAAATGTAAACATTAGTAACTAAGGCCCTTTTACCTGGGCAGCAAGTTTGGGGTTTCTGCACCATCCCATGACAACAATGTACAGAAAGTACTTTAGCCAAGGCTTTATAACAGATTTGGGATTACTTGACAGTTCAGGGAATTCTTAGGTTGTTGAAAAGTAAAATAAAAATATTTTATAGTAAAATTGAATTTCAAAAAGACTTGTCTGACTGTGTCTAGTTCTATTTTAAGTGGAATTTACTTTTAAAGTCTTGTAAACTGGAGTTTTCTGGCCTGTGCAAGTCTTGTCCACACTGAACTTGGTAGGAAGACTGAAAGTATACCTGAACTGAGCGTGAAAAGGAGAATGCCATATTTATTTCCTTTTATACAATACCAGTAGCCTGACATCCTGCAGATTTCATTTGGCTGCAGTAGGGTTTGACTTGCACACCTGAAACAAGCATGCAGCTAATCCAGTCAGCCTTCAGTCAAAAATGCCTTAAGTATTAGAAACAGAGGATCAGCAGGACACTCTTCATTGCTAAAAGGAAATAAATATGTCCGCCTCCATATCCCTCTCAGTTCGGGTACGCTTGAAGTCTATCCAGCCTTATTACCTCAGCAGCACTGACTACTGTCATTCACCCTGGTGGGATGAGAGATGTGTATGGTAGCTCAGCCACGCCCCATTCATACAACCAAATTGGCGGGGTGGACACACCCCTGACTTCACTGCTGATCAGCGATTGTATGATATATAGACCTTTTTGTAGGTTTTTATTCAGGGGGTGAAGGCAGAGAGGTTTTAAATATTGTTTATATAATTCCAAGAGTGTTGATTAGGGTTGTATTGTAAATTAAAAATTCCTTTGAAGGACCACTAGGTCGAAAAAAGTAGGCAGTTAAACTCTGACGGAACCGACAGATTTTGGGCCAGTCCATCTCTTTATGGGGGATTCTCAGGGTTTTCTTTGTTTTCAACAGCATTTCCTGAACAGCAGTTTAACTTCCAAAATACTACTCACTCGCACGCTATTTTGTCAGTTAGACTTTGCAACTCAACTGCTGTTCAGGAAATGCTGTTGAAAACAAAGAAAACCCTGAGAATCCCCCATGAGGAGATGGACTGGCCCAAAAACCTATTGGATCTATCAGATTCTAACTGCCTACTTTTTCACGATAGTGGTCCTTTAAGTATTGGTGATTGCTATTATTAGTTGCCATGGACAACAAGGCATAGCTGTGACCTTCGTGTAATCATTGCTTTGTGGCTTTTCTCCTGGCATGCAGGGCTGGATGAGCTGTTGTCATGACGCTGCTCTGTACATTGCCTGTATGGAAGGCATCTGGATGTTACAGGCCAGCACCATGGCTGATCAGATGTGGTCACTAATGGATGCTCTGTTCAGTCATTTAGTACAAATAGATCTAACAGCAGGAAGTAATGGTATATTTCCTCCCCTCATAATAACGTTGATTATAACCTGCAGTCTATGATATAGAGCAGACTTTGAGATGTGCCTCCTGCTGTACAACATATACTTTTATGCTGACTGAGAATGGCTTCACATTATATGTGAGGATAGACATTTGCCAGGAAAGCATAGAGCACAATATTTCACGTTATCTTGGAACTTTGACCAAAGCCTTTATTTAGTATTGACTGAATAAATTGCAGAAACATTACCTGTTTTATTGAGGTTTGTCCCTTTTTTTGGGCTGCTTCACTTTACTTCCTGTTTAGGGACAGGAAGTAATGAACAATCACTTCACCAGTAATCATGTAGTACAAGAGACACACAATATTTATATTGCGCTTTTTTCCTGGCAGACTCAGTGTATTTAGAGCTGCCGTCACTTAGGGCGACCAGGAGCATTAAGGAGCCTTGCCCAAAGACTCCTTACTGTTTTACATAGCATCTTGAACTGGGATTTGAACCCTGGTCAAAGGCTCAAACCCTACATCAAATGCAAAAACCTTCACCTCCTTGGCGGTAATCCCAAGACAGGCTCGGGGTGAAAAAGAGAAGCCATTAGCGATAATCCTAAACCAGGCTCGGGATAGCCACCAGGAGGTATGGGGTGCCGGAGTTTCTAACTCACCTCCCCTGGTATACAGAAGCTGGCAGCAATTCTTCTTCTGGTCCTCGGAGGCTCTAGATCCTTCGGGTGAGATCCCTGTGTGTCGTCATGACCACAGGCAGTGATCTCACTATAGTTAGTACTCAGAGGACGGAGGGAGAATTGTAGCACTGGAACACAGGGAAGTGAGTCTGTGTTTACATGGACTGCTGCAGATCTCACTGCGGTAGGACTTTTTTTTTTTTTTTCATGATTTTGGGGGTCTAAAACTGTGTGAAAAAATTGCATGGTTTTTGAACCATAAAATCCGGAAATAATCATACCGCCAGGGAGGTTAGTACACTATCCAGACAAGTGGTACAGCTGTATCTTGATATGACGCTTCACGTATATGGGTATAACATTTTACCTGGAGTTCTCCTTTAATGTCCTGCGTATGGTGCTCAGCTCCTGTGAATTGCACAACATCTGACATGGCAGAAAGCTGACCTTTGCCCAAAGTGGTGATGTCCTTGTGACTCCTGGGAAATCTGAGCTTGTGTGTGTAAGATCATGTCCAGTTAGTACAGGACGATCAACCAAAAGCCTCTTCAGTTACAAGTGCAGTTGAGCTTGATAGATGATATGCGCAGCTGTTTAGTATTCATCCATTTTAGTGTAATGGCCAGGAGCCACCATCGGTATTTAGTTACTTCTCTAAAATTAGTGATGTAGATTGTAGTAGGTGTATGGACATGACTAATGGGGAGCAGGTATGGTTAAAATGTCCCAGATGAGTGGGATTCATTACGGATGCTGTGTAACTGGTTTGATTTGTTTTGTTTTTTTGATGGTGCAAGCTCTGGGGCTGTCGTTTTGCTTCGGGACTGTGATGTCATAAATTGTGCCTTGTCAGATGTGGTGTCGTTGGTGTGGCAGATGGACACTGGAGGAAGTTAGGAGTTGTGCTGGTGGAGTGGCAAGAGTGGGAGGGGGGGCACTTTCCACTGGTGGAACGGTGGGATTTGCCCTGCTGGCAGGTGGCAGCAAGATGTTTCACAATAGATTTCATGCTGAAATGGCTGTGCAGTGTGAGGCAAGGCAATAGATTCCCCTCTGATCAGTAAAGGATATGTCTGATGGTCGATCTGGCCATGCATCGAGTGATCTAGGGACAGCTTTTGACTTTAAACACCCCCCCCCCCCCATTTATTTTTTTACATTGTAAAGCTTTGTAATATAGGGCTTTAAAGAGAAACCGTGACCAAGAAATGAACTTCATCCCAATCAGTAACTGATGCCCCCTTTCCCATGTGAAATTTTTTCCCTTTCACAAACTGATCATCAGGGGGCACTGAATAGATGATATTGTGTTGAAAACACTCCCACAGTGTGATGTCAGGACCGTGGTCCTGACAGTTTCCTGTCTGTAAGCCTTGTTGCATTGTGGGAAATAATAGCTATTTACAGCTGTTTCCAACTGCCAAAAATGCATCATTTCCTTACACTGACATCACCTGCCAGCAGTAAAAATGTCACCATATGATAAATGTCACAGTGTAAATTAGGGAGAGAAAAGATTTTACAATGGGTAAACACTAAAATTGTCTAAAATTGACTAAATCATTTATACATAATTATTGTAAAAATTAAACATTTTGGTTCATTACGTTATTTTCACTGGAGTTCCTCTTTAAATCACAGTTCTTCTGTAGATGGGTGACGTTTGTCTGCACCACGATTTTCCCTGGAGGACATTTAACCTTTGTGTGGCTGTGACAAAACATTGTAGGTGATGATGATCGGTAATTCTTCAAACCTAGATTTTGAGGCCTCTTTCACAGTAGGACGTTGCGGTTCAGTGCGACGTTAAGGTCGCACAACGCGGCCCTAATGCAACGCATATAGACTTTAACTTAGACGGTATTGTGCATTCTTTAACACTGCGTTAAGTGTTATGACGTCTCTCTTTATGTGTCTCTTGGTGCGCCGTTTTCATCTCACAGCGATGGAACGAAAACTGAGCATGCGTTACATTAAAAAAAAATTACTGAGCATGTGCAAAACAAATAACGCAGCAGATTCATTGTTAAATGCACAGCATGCAGCACTCCCTAATAATGCAACACGTTACACACAAACGCAACGTGTGCACTGTGAATGCCGCACAGACTTACTATTGCTGTGCGTTAGTCTGCGTTGAAACATTTTCGAACGTGCGACTTTAAGGTCGCACTGTGACAGAGGCGTAACCCTTAAAGTCAGCATATAGGGCTCCAGGCAAATTCTATTTAGGATGATTTCTATTGTTAGTCGCTTTATCTCATCCATTTTTATTTTTTACTTCAGGGTTGCTGTAAACCTCTGTGAAAGGCAGAAGGTAGTATTCTTATGCTGCTCTAATCATTACGACTTCAGCTGCTTGCAAAACAAAAAGGAAAAAGTTATTAATTAGCAAATTATCACCGAGACGCCTGCCACCCTCTGCGCTGAGCCGAGAGCGTTTAGGTGGCAAAGGAAAATATTTTGGAACAGGAAGTGATAACGGAGTAGCTGAACCATTGCCGTGCTGCTCATTTTCTGATAAGAGTCCGGCACACACAGGTCTCGGGCAGCTGTAGGCACTGCACAGGCTACGGCGGTGTACGGCGAGGTTTGTCTGGGCAAGTTATTCCGGGCGGCCCACTGATTTGTCCTGATAGGATGTGACATTCTTTGTTATCTGTCACCCTGCCAGACTGTGTCTGCACTTGCTGACTTGGCTTGCTGAACTAATTCCTCAACAAGCGCTCTGTGCCCAAGTATTCCTCTCCATTGTTTATCTGCTACGCAACCAGTCCTACATCAGCTCCTACATTAAAGGCCACCTCCGCAACAAGGAAACCAGCATTCATGCTGCTCACACACAGCGGACTTTTTCCGTAATACACACCCAAATGTCAGCTCCATGCTTTTCATTCACATGCCAGTTGTCATGTTTTCAGTCCCAGTTAGAAAACAAACTAATATTTGACTGGTTGCAATAGGCCACACCTCCATTGTCACTTTTGTTTGATTTGTACACCTTGAAGAGAAACTCCGACCAAGAGTTGAACTTTATCCCAATCAGTAGCTGATACCCCCTTTTACATGAGAAATCTATTCCTTTTCACAAACAGACCATCAGGGGGCGCTGTATGGCTGATATTGTGGTGAAACCCCTCCTACACAGAAATTCTGAGTACGTACTCTTGGCAGTTTCCGGTCTTTGAACCTTGCTGCATTGTGGGAAATAGCTGTTTACAGCTGTTTCCAACTGCCAAAAAAACATACAGCAGCTACATCACCTGCCAACAGTAAAAATGTCACCATGTAATAAATGTCAGAATGTAAATCAGGGATTTAAAAGATTTTACAATGGGCAAACACTGACTAAATCACCTATACATAATTATTGTAAAAATGAAGCCCTTTTTTTTATTCCATTATTTTTACTGGAGTTCCTCTTTAATCTTGATAGTGGCCACACACAAGTAAAATTTCCATTAAATATTTTGGTAAAAAGTAATTAGAGATACCGTAGTGACATATAGTAAAATGCAGTAAATTATTCAGAATACCCACTTATCCATTTATTATCCTGGCTATATATTGGTATGTAGCCCTGCATGCCCCCAGTGATGTCACAGCCTATGCAGAATTCTCCTCCCAGAGCATACTGGAAGACCAAGTATTTATACTCTCTTTGGTACTCTCAGAAAACAAATATTTTGCTATGATGCACCTGACAGGACTTAAAGAGGAACTCCAGTGAAAATAATGCAGCAAGGTTCACAGACAGGAAACTGCCAAGAGTATGTACTCAGTTTCTTGTGGGAGGGGTTTCACCACAATATCAGTCATACAGCGCCCCCTGATGGTCTGTTTGTGAAAAGAAATAGATTTCTCATGTAAAGGGGGGTATCAGCTACTGATTGGGATGAAGTTCAATTCTTAGTCGGAGTTTCTCTTTAAGATGTCACCACCTGTGATAAATTTCAGAATGTAAATGTGGGTGAGGAAAGATTTTACAAAGGGCAAACACTGACTAAATGATGTATAAAGCAATAGTGTGAAAAAAATAATAGCAATTTTATTAATTACATTTTTTCAGTACAGTTCTTTAAATTTGAGCATACCCTGTTAAAAGTGTCATTCAGTTAGAACATTTTTCTTGTCACAGAGAAATGATTGACTCCAGAAGATGAGCAAAACAGAATTGTCAGAAGAGTGTTTTTCTTCTATTCTTAGCAAGTTTCAGTGGAAAAACACCTGCATGTGTGTTGCCACTGTAATACTAGTGATTATTGTCACCTCAGGTTTCCTTTAGAAAAGAATGCTCAGTTTTTTTTGTTTTTTTGTCTAAAATTCGTAAAAAATGGTTGTTTTATTTTCTCAGCTATATAACACAGTTTTTCACAGTCTTTCAGTGTCCCAGAGCTAAAATATACACTATACCATTAGTGACCTTTTTTTTTTTATCTAGCCCTTGCCCTCGTTTTTTTTTTCCTTCCAGGAGAGAGTGGGAACAGGTGTTAATCCTTATCAGTGCATGTTATGCGTCTGACCAAGTTCCTGATGGAGGAAACTGTCAATTGCTTACCTGAAGGAACACAGCCTAGTTATATGTTTGGCATTGTACATACACATAGTCATTTGTTTGGCATTGTACATACACGTTTATTTCATAGCCAGTCCATCGAGTAGCCATATGTAGCCTTTTTTAATTCAGTATTCAATTTAATTGCAATCAATTGGAAACGTTGTCTTCAATCATGCCACACATTCATTTTTTTTTTTTTTGCTAATTCAGAAAAAAAAAGAAAAATTCAAATTTGCCAAGACCTTCTTAAAGTGAACCTCCAGACTAAAAATTGACTCAGCAGCACTGAAAAGGCCTGGTGTTTCTTTAACAGTTTCACAGCATCAGAACTTTGTTTCTCTTATATAAGCCACATTTTTAGCTGCACAGAAGAAAACTGCCCGGGCATTTTTCCCCTGATGCTGTGCAAAGCATGACAGGATTTCTGATGTTGTTCTCGTTCTGCTGTTTTGGTGCAAATTTTTTTTTTTACATCTTGAATTTGACATTTGAAGCCTAACGCATGCAGCTGGGAGGGGTTTGCAGGACACAGGACAGTTGGAACTGTGTCTTATGCTCTCTGTCATCTCCTTTCAAACAAAAAGATGGCAGCCCCCATGAATCACAAACATTTGCCTGTTCTTTTAAAACGGGGTGGGTAAAAAAAAATGATATCACATATCTATTCTAATTAACATAACTAATGTAACTTAATGACAGTATGTTTAGGCTGAAGTTCCCCTTTAACATCAAAATCTAACAAAAGCACATGTTGTCCTGGCAATCCTACCTGTTTAAAAAAAGTAATTTTACATATTCAACTGTTTTATTTTTTTTTCTTCTGTTTTTGACCAGAAATAATAGATTGAAACTATAATGCAATCCATTTTTATTGCCTTCAGTTGAGCGATTGAATCAAATGTAAAATCAGAGTTAAGTGGAATGGATGCCAAATTATAAAGCATAGATCAAGTTATACAAATTGTTCCACAGCTACACACTGTTGCTGAGATGTGGCCCCACCCCTTTGACTTTCTAACCTACTTATTGATGCTTTAACATGATGGGCGGCTTCACCGACCAATAGGCAAGCTCCGTCTACTTTACTCCTGTACTCTTATTATCTAGATTACATGACCTGCTCCAGACTTTAGAACCTACCGAACATTTTGTCATGCTGTATTTACTTAAGTTAACCTCTCATTATGTATTTTAATATTTTATACTCTGTTCTTGCTAGTTTTTTTTTAACTATGTTTACTGCAGGCTCAGTACCTATATTTATCCTGCTTAAATTACTTAAATGGCAATAAAGCAGGCTGGTTATATATGAACCACGTAACACCTAGGAGAAAAGCAACTTCAGGTTTTCCTAATAAAAGTGACTTTCCTTTATGGCTCCTCCCCCTTGATCCCCATTTATCTAATGCTGCTGAGAGCAACTGGCCCTTGCTCATGTGACTACGTTCTTGCCTAAACCCCACCCAACCATCACCACTCTTTGCCTTTACTTTGGTGTCGTGGGAGTGCCATCTGGCACCCTCAGAGCATGCTACACATGATGTTGTTCTGAGGAGAGTCACATGATCTGTTGGGCAAGCATCAGAAACTTTGAGTAGTAAGGGACTATCTCAAAATGCCAAGGATTTCTGCTCATGAACACCACAAACTAGTTTTTTCATTGTTATTAAAATGACTTCCTCATTTTTGTCAGAAGCCGGCTATGATTTTCTAGATGTGCAAGTTGATTCAAATGCTTTCTTGCTGCTATGGTTACCATACACCATTAAAGCCTCCAGAATTCAGTTTTTTTCTGTTTGAGTAATTGGCCTAGGAAGCAGGAACTAACATTTTAGCATCCGCAGCCAAGATGATTTTCTCTAGTGATCATTTCATCTATAAATGAGTTTACACAGAGGCCTGGTAAATATATAGCTTTATTCCATGTCTTTTCAACCCAAATGCTGCATGCAGTTTTAATGCTAACATGTCTATAGATGAACATACTTGTGGTTTTGATAAGGCTGTAAAGCGTTGCCATTTACCACCTCACCCCCCATTTAAATTACTTGTAAGACAAAAAGGATACAATCGAGAGCCAGAGGCGCTATTTTTGGCTTCAGCAAAGTTGCTCTTTTTATTGCCTGTAGAAGCAGGTGGATACCCGCGAAATGCGTTGCCTGTTTGGAGTTTTTTTGATTAAAATATGATTTTTACTGAATCTGGATTTTCTGAGCCTGTTTGGGGAGATAAGTCCACTACTTCCTCCTTTTTTTTTTTAGTATATTTTATTCTGTCTTGGCGCTTCTGTTTCTACCCTTCCATTATCCATGTAAATGAGGCCAAAAGGGCACAAATCTAGAGAAATGCAAGAATATCCCAATTCCTGTTTCACAACTCAAGACTAATCTTGTGCAAACACTCCCAGTTTCCACTTGCTTTCAGCCGCTGACTATAGTCATCTGTTTCACATGTTCTGCAAGCTGTTGGGTGCTGCAGTGAAGTTTTGCCAGAATACTTTGAAATATGTATAGTTTGCTTGGAGAAATTCATCATCTCTCTCACGCACATGAAAGTGGAGCTGTAAGAGCCCTGTCTGTTCTTTATGCTGCAGTGTATACCGGTATGTCTCTTTCCATTTAAGATGTCCCGTGTCCTGAGCCTGCCTTCTATGATGTTCCAGCAGTAAATATTGAGTGCTAGCCATGTTTAAATAAATATTATTGCATATGTGGTTTACATAAGAGGCGTGGGCAATGTAGAGTATTCAGCAAGGAACGCAGTACATTCTCCAACCTTAACTGAACTGTATTGCCTTATATTTTCCATGGATATAAGAGTGTGACTATTTTTAAAACTATAAGATATGATTTGCTTTGCAATATGATTGCAGCGGAGTACTGAAAAACAACAAATTGGATTTGACACCTGTTGCTGGGATCCCTGTGTTGGCTGGTTGACTCCCTGGTGGTGAAAAGCTTGGTGGTTTGAGTGACTGGAACAATCGTTTTTCTATGGCAACTAGGATGGGTTGTCATTCTGGGAATCATTTTTATGTAGGCTTTGCTCATCCCCATGTCTGAGGACTGGTTACTTTTAAATACTTTTTACAGTATTACACAAGCTCATAGTCATGTGATTCTGTTTATCCTACCTGCCTGGAGGGTGGGACGTGCCCCTAAACCACAGTTGCCGAACTCCAGTCCTAGAGGTCTATATCCATGCCAGTGTTTAGGATGGACTGAGAACCGGAGACTTGTGTTCTATTTGATGAACCACACTTTTCCCGAATCAGTACCATCAAGTTAATTTGAGCTGTGCCAAAAATGTGTGAGGACCTCCGCCCACGAGGACTGGAGTTTAATATTTTGGCCAATGTTTAGGGTAGGGATATCAAACAGTGGGAGGGGCCATGGCCTAGGCCTGCCAATTACGTGACATTCCCACAGTGCCCAGTAAGAGAGGGCATGGTCAGGCCCAATGCTCACCAAGCTTCTGGGGAAGTCCAGTGAGTTGAGGGTATGGTGTGGATTATTAGGCTTCTGAGGAGTCTTCCCCCTAATGTTTCCTGTTTCTGCTGTACATTATCTATCAAATAAACATGTACCAGTATTGCTGCTGATGATTTTGTATTAGTGTTTTTGGATGTCCTGACTTGACTGTGTGTTGAACCATTTATACATTTACGGTCCCCTCTGTGTTTTGCACCCTGTACAGCGCTACATAAGATATTTGAACTATACACATAAAATAACCATGCAGGCTTTAAATTTACCAGGAACGATATTTAAAATGTTCTCTTTAATGAAGCCAAGTCATTTATGTACATCCTGAATAAAAAATATTCTTAACTGTTTTTGTTCATAATCAGGGGTGCAGCTTAGGTTTTTGTGGCCCCAAGCGGACTGTAGTAAGTGGCCCTATCCTGCGGCCCTATCCTGCATTTAGAAACCTAATTGTGACTGGTTCTTCTTACAACCGGCCTTCAAAATGATTTCTCTCGAGACAAAAGTCACTGACTAGCATTGAGACAGACTTTGCATTGTTTTTCATATGTCTTTTGTGTAGTAAAAGTTACAGCTTGTAAGGCAGAATTTCAACAAGACCATTTAATGGGGAGGAAAAAAAAAACAGCAATTGAAAAAAAGTATTTGTCTGTGAGGTAGTCAAATGGTTTTCCAGCCTTTGTTATGTTGCTATGGTGTCGCCATTAATTTATTTGGATAAATGGTGACAATGAGTAAAAAGGGAGAGGAGAGACGCTGCCAGCAAGTCCTTGATGAATTGTAAGAGCAGAATACGCACATGTGAGGCTGCAGCGAACAGACACGCTACGTATGAGGTAATGGCAATCTCTGCGGCCAATTTCCCTGGGCTATACACTCACGTAAGGAAACCTTGACGTGAAACCGGGAACTCTGGCTAGCTTGTAAGCCCTTTTCTCCTGCCACAGATATGTTGAGTAATGTCTTAGGTTGTCTGTCCATTATTAAATCATGTGTCTCCAGCATAGGGCTCCTTCCCTTCTCACAGGAGGCGTTAAATACTAAAACCAGCTGCTAACTTGCTCCAAAAGTATGGGAAACCAACGTGTGATCTGATTTGTTCTTAAAGAACAAGTGACACTCATGCTAACCTAGAAATAAAAAACACATATATAAGTAGATAAATACTAGTTCTACTTACATAACAGATGTATTGCACTGTCCACGTTAGAATTCCTGTGAATTTTATAAAGGAATAGCAGAGAATCCTATTCTAGACAGTTTCCATCTTGGTTACCTTTGAATGAAGCTAATCCTGACATAATTTCCGCCCTCACTTTTTTTTCTCCTCTTGCTAATTATGTATTCATTACCCACCCTCCTCCCAGAGTCTTCAGACACTCCCACTGAGGTCTCTACTACGGTATGAAGTGCACTGTCTTATGTCATTAGGAGGGGGAAATAAAGGGAAGAGGAGGAATATATTACACTGTAGATAAAGACCGCCCAGCATGCAACTATTTTGCCAGCCGTTGGCAATGGCAATTAAAGGGCGACTGCTCCTAAGGCATGTGAAAACTCCAAACCATAACAGCAGAAAAAGTTTTGAAAGTTTTGAATGCAGGATTAGCATCTTTATCACTTAATACACTCAGACCAGTTGCTGTTGAAATTTGATTTTTATGGTGACAACCCCACTTTAAAGCTACGAGGTACTGGACAGTGTACTGGTTAAGGGCACCGCCTCTAACATAAGAGAACAGGGTTCAAATCTTGGCTCTTCCTGTTCAGTAAAGCAAAATACTTGCATGGAAATGATCTGGAACTGATCATTTACACAAACCTGCTGCCGGAGTTGATGGCGATCTTAACGATCGCTCATCCAGTGATCCGTAGTGATGGTCGTTTAATACACACATTCGCTGCAGGTGGTAACACGGCATAAAACATTGTTTTACTAATTCATGCCATCTTGCACAAACGTTGAAAAAAATCATGTTGTGGGCGTGGACCTTTACCAATACTTCTTTAGTAAATAGTCATTGGGCAATAATCCCTATCACTGCAGGGTGGCGCGGTGGCCTATTGAGCGCATTCATAGTGGCTGCAGCTCTCAATCGCTTTGAGTCCAACAGGAGAACACCGCTATACAAAATGTTAGCATTTTAATTACTAGTAAAAAAGGCCCACCTGTTAAATAACGGGTGCACTTGGTGTGTGCTGCTCACACCCACAACCACTGGCGGAAGTCCACCCATGTGCCGCGCTTGCACGCCAGGCACAACTGGCGCACGGACACAGAAGGAAGCAGGGTCAGACAAATTATATTATATAGGGTTACAGGCTTTTGACTTATTTTTTGTTTGGCGGAAATCAAAAGTGTGTGTCCTCTGATGTCCCTGCTCACTTCTGTAGTGATTCCACGAGGGAGATCTCCCTCAACTGGTGCCCTTTGTTCCTGTAGGAAATTCAAATAAAGCTCCCATAGCTTGCGCCTCCCCCCTCTATTGAGCCAAACGTGGGAGGTGAGCAGCATGTTTGTACAGCTGTTGTTCCTAAACTACCGGACCCAAAACCTGCTGGTAGAGAGAAAGAAAAACAAGTAGTTTGGGCTGAAGGTAGCAAGTGTGCATAGATTTGCAGGCCATACAGCTAAATGCCCAGAGTGAACGTTTTGAACTAATCACAACATGCAAAAAAATTACAACATGATATTATTTGTCACAATAAATACAAACCATGCATAAGGGTTAAAAATACGGAACTTGTATAAGACTGAGAAATGCCACAGTTCCATAGGTAAACAACAGCAACAAAGTAATATAGTGTATAAACGTGTGGATATGGATATGTGACGCACTGCTAGATTGCATTATGATGTCGGTTGTTTGTCAGTAAGTGCTTTAGCAACAGGTTCGCATCCTTAAAAGACACCCGAGGTGAAAATAAACTAATGAAATAAACGATTGTATCTATATTCCTTCTCCTAAAAATTACTTTTTAAGATATTCCACAGTTTTATTTTTATGTTTAAATGTACTTTTTCAGTTTTAACAGTTGTATTGTTTTTGCTCAATGACACATTCATTGAAGTATGCCAGAGCTAAAATCTATGATCTGTTGACTCTCTTATCTCTTTCATGCTCTCCGAAGCCTTTTTCTGTTAGTAAAGAGTTTTATAGTTGAAATTTCTTATCAGAGAGGGTCACACTGTAGTCACTTCCTGTCTGAGTCAGGCCTAAGTCAGCCACTTACATACCTGATATTTAACTCTTTCAGGCATAGAATGAAAAAAGGAGCGCAGCCTAGTTATTTGTGTGCTAGGCACTGTACATACACATGTCTATCTCATCATGTCACATGTCACCTCAGGTATCCTTTAAGGTCCTTTTCAAGGACCTACAGAGGTTGCTGGGAAACGACTCAGAGTAGAGCAGGGTCATTTTTTAGAGGCAGACTTTACCTTGTGCACCTTACACTTCCTTTCCTCTTACAGTATAGTAATAGTATAGTGTTTATATGGCTGGAACACAAGCACCCAGCCTTTATGCTCGGTGTAGGAACTATCCCTTCCTTCTCTAATCCGCTTATTTAAACTAGAGATTAGAGCAGCTCATGCCTTTCTTTTCAGCTTAGCTATGCTGAGCTTTTTCGGAGGCACGGTTGGGGTCATTCCCTGGTGGAACAGGGATGGGTGTCTGACAAGTGTGTAAATCTGACCATCACCAGGGTCCACAATACAAGGGCTCATCCTCCGCTTTGTGCTTTGTTTACACACATTGAAGAGTTTGGCCATTAGAAATCAGAGTGGTTTTCAGCTTTGCGGGAATGTATTTTTACACTGGAAGTAAAGTGTGCTGCATAGTTAATACTCGCCAGGCGTCTGGTCGTGTTTTGCCTTCCACATCAGTGTTGTCTCTTAGAGTTTAATCCAAATATTTTATAGGCTAGGTGTGATTAAGGTGTACCCTCAGCCCTTTAGTAGCTTCTGTGCTCCATCTTTCTTGGCATTTAAAGCAAACCTGTAGTGAAAATAAACTTATGAGATAAATAATTGTATGCGTAGTACAAATAACAAATAGAACATTAGTAGCAAAGAAAAGAGTCTCGTATTGTTTTCTAGCACAGAAAGAGTTAAAACAAAAAAAAAAACACCCCTTCCTTTATCTATGCAAAAGGACTACTCTGAGAACTTGAGATAAGACTTTACTTCAGGAAAGTTCCAGGGCTGTGGAGTCGGTACAAAAATCTTCCGACTCCTCGGTTTATGAAACCCTGACTCCGACTCCGGGTACCCAAAATGGCTCCGACTCCTTAGTCTAATACTTAACAGGGCTGTGGATTTTATAAAAAAAATCATCCGACTCCTTAGTTTATGAAATACACGACTCTAACTCCGACTCCGGGTGCCCAAAATTACTCCGACTCCTCGACTCTGACTCCGACTCCACAGCCCTGGAAAGTTCAAAGGGTCATGATTTCTGCTTTGTTTTATAGCTTAAAAGACAATGTGGTTTTAAAACTGCCACTGTGACAGTATGATGCAATTTAAAAAAAATGACTTCTTTGCTACCTATGTTCTATTTATTATCCGTACTACACATACAATTCATTATATCATAAGTTGTTTTGTTTTTATTTCCGCTTCAGGTTTGCTTTGAGGCGGATATTTTATTTTATGCTTGCGCTACCAATCAAGTCCTGTGCCTAATCTGTGTTGGCTTCACGTGAAGACCATACTTTTCCCCAAGATAATTTGTATAATTCATATTAATAGCAGTTGTTAGATTGTGTCAGTGTAGACTAGTATTTTTTATGCTGTAACCCTTGCATTCTTCTCATTGACAGATTGTGTTTTTTTTTAAATAATTAGTGGAATGTATGGTGTTTTTTTTAAGGGTAGTTTTATTTAAATATTATGAGTACACAAAATATTTTTTATTTAATCTTAAAGGGAAGGTTCAAGCAAAATAAAAAAATGAGTATCACTTACCTGGGGCTTCTACCAGCCCCATGCAGCCATCCTGTGCCCTTGTAGTCACTCACTGCTGCTCCAGTCCCCCGCTGGCAGCTTTCTGACCTCGGAGGTTGGCGGGACGCATTGCGTACATTTTTACGCATTCCCGCTAGTGCAGGAACATTAACACATACATTTTACGCGTTACTGGTTCAATGCGTACATTTTTACGCGCTGAAACAGTAATGCGTAAAAAGGTATGCGTTAATGTTCCTGCACTAGTGGGAATGCGTAAAAATGTACGCAATGCGTCCCGCCGACCTCCGAGGTCGGCAAGCTGCCAGCGAGGGACTGGAGCAGCAGTGAGTGACTACGAGGGCACAGGATGCCTGCATGGGGTTGGTAGAAGCCCCAGGTAAGTGATACTCACTTTTTTATTTTGCTTGGACATTCCCTTTAAAGAATTTTTTTTTCTCTAAACACCACCTCCTGGCTTGGTACTTAGGGCTGGTTCAGACGGACGTTCAGAGGTGTTGCGTTCATTGGCGTCGCGGTGGTGATGCGTTCGAGCTTTCAGCAGCGTTCGCGTTGCGTTCGGATGCGGTCGCGGTTTTTCTTCCCCTAGGGGGACATTACCTGTCACGGTTAACCGCCCCTGGAAGCTACATGTAGCTTCCAGGGGCTCCTTGAACGCCAGGGAAAATCGGGACCCGAACGCCGCGTTCGTGCAAACGCGCGTAAAAGCTTGGTACAAACGCTCCCATTCACTTGAATGGGAGCGTTTAACGCCAAGCCCTGAACGCTGGCGGTAAACGCTGCACAAGCGTCCGTCTGAACCAGCCCTAAGAAAAGTGCCTGGTTTGGCTGCTGTAAATAGTCTCTGATATTCAGCATTGCACTAACATTGCTATTAACTACCGCCGGCTGAAATGATTAGGATCATTTTGCCCATCAGCTACTGATAACTTATGAATACTCCCATGAAGGGAAGTGGGGGGTGAGAGGAGGCAAGCAGGAGGTTCCCTTCAGTTCTCAGGGCATTTAACAGTTGGATAAAAACAAATATTCTGTAACTGTTTACATTTCCTGGCCTTGTGACTGATCATTTAAGTGTTCCCAAGGTGACAGGTGACATGATGAGATAAACATATGTATGTACAGTGCAAAACCTATTAATAGCCCAGGCTGTTTTTCTTTTGCTGCCTGGAAAAGTTAACTTTTAGGCTGCATTTCCACTTGTGCGGTGCGAATCGCCGCGGTAAAAATTCGCATGCGGATGCGAAATTCGCATGCGGTTCCATGCGAACTTTCATGCGAATTCGCACACGAATTCGCATGGATGACGATGTATGCGAATTTAACCATGGCAGTGCTAGTGTGCTTTTCCATTGTTTCTATGCGAATTCGCATGCAAATTCGCATGAAAATTCGCATGCCCAAACCTCATGCGAATTTCCTATTAAATACATTGTATACGATTCGCATAGCGGTATGCGGTATGCGAATTCTGATGGCTTTGCCATGCGAATTTTTTCTGCACAGAAAAACGCAAAGGAATCCTGACAAGTGGAAACAGTCCCATTCACTTGTATTGCTATGCGAATTTGCATGCGAAAAACGCATGCGAATTCGCGATAGTGGAAATGAGCCCTTAGGCATGGAAGTGACAGCTTCTGCCTTGTCTGTAATTTTTGAGGAATATAGTAAACCTCACTGATAAGTAAATTGCAGCCATAAAAGTTTTCCTGGCAGAATATAGCTTCTGAGGGTGGGGAGAGATAGAAAAAGGTCAAGTAGTTCATGTACTTTACCTCTAGGACACTTAGCTCAACACACACCATACAATCTTGGTTGTACAGATTTACCAAATCTATGTAGTATATGGGCCAACAGATTGAAAATACCTTGAATGATTGATTGGATAAGCTCTTATACTACATGAAAGTGGTAAGATTGAACAACCTAGATTGTATGTTGTGTGTTGAGTTAATAGGATGCCTTAGAGCACAATAAAACATTCAAGCTACTTTTTAAAAGTTTAACTATAAAATAAAACCATGGGATATTTAACAAAATCATTTTTAGGAGTAGGAGGATAAATACAATTGTTTATCTCATTAGTTTATTTTTACCTCGGGTTTACATCAAGCCTATTGTTGTCTGAACCTACCTTTAGTGTTTAGCAGTAAGACAATGCTTTGCCAGTCAAACTCCAGAAAATAATACAACTTTACATTACAACTTTACAAACCTACTTGGTTTTAACAAGATATTAAAAATGTAATAGTAGTCTACCTGCTAAATATATTAACCAAGAAGAAATAAAATCAATAAACATTCAGAACGTATAGTCGCTCAAATTGCATATTGAGTATTGCTAAAGTAACTTGGCTCAAAGCATCACGCCATTGCTCAGTTACCATCACAGAGATATCACATAAGCGGGGAAGGCTTCCAGTGAAGGTAGTAAACTGGTGTGGTGTCTGTCAGGTAAACACCAGAGCCCTGGGGACGTCACTCTCCAGTGCATTGCTTTATAGTAAACAGCTGCAGTGGCTTTCTAGCAATTGTTCTTAGGGAATGATTTCCATTACAGTTCCTATTAAAACATACTTAACGTGTACCTTATGCAACACAAGTAGTCTGTGGGCTCCCTCTGTGTCAGTCTAGTCCAATCCATTCTCCCGCAGTCCGCTCCAGTACACTCCCCAACTAGATAGTGGTGGACTCCTGCGTATACTTCCTGAGGGAGCCCAAGGTCTATAAGGGGCTGGAGGAAGCCCCAGGTAAGTATAAAGCCTTGTATTGTCTCAGATACACTTTAAAGAGAACATGAAATGAGAGGGATATGAAGCCTGACCTATATATTCCTTTTAATCAATACCAGTTGCCTGGCTGCCCTGCTGATCCTCTGCCTCTAATACTCGTAGCCGTAGACCCTGAACAAGCATGCAGGTCAGACATTTCTGACAAAAATCTAACAAGATTAGCTGCATGTTTGTTTCTGGTGTTTTTCAGACACTACTACAGCCAAATAGATCAGCAGGACTGCCAGGCAACTGGTATTGTTTAACAGGAAATAAATATGGCAGCCTCCATAGTCTTCTCACTTCAGTTGTCCTTTAATGGCCTAGTCTCTGAGAGATGTGAAGAAGGTCCTTCAGCATTCCATCCTACAGCCACCAGGATAAAAGCTTTGGTGAGAGCGGCTTGCGGTGAAGGCCTGCACACTGCAGCACATGCCATATTTTATTGAGGTCTTTCAGTAATCCTGTCACGATTGGGTTGTCAGCAGAGCAATGCCTTTTGATGTTGGATGCTGATGCTCGGGCAGCGTGTGGCCACTAGTGCATCAAGAAACACGCATTTGCATTGCTTGATTAATTTCAAAGCACCTGGATAATTAGATCCTGAAGGTGGGAACTGACTTCTGCCGAGGCAAAAAAAAAAAAAAAAAGCAGAAACATGCGTCTGTTAAACTGTAATTGACAACAGCAGCTGAAACAGAGACCACTGATTGTTGCATGTCCTATTTCCCACAATGCAAATGTGTCTCCCGACAAGTTGTCTTCCTGCGCCTGCTGTTACACATTTACACAATCGCAATCATTATTATTTTTTCCTTTTCCCTCCTTTGCAGACATCTGTTGTGAAGCTGGAATACCAAAAACCTGATAGAGTGCCTGTTTCCTAGCAACCACATCTAAGAATCCCCATCCATAATCTCTCCCAGGCCAGAAATTCATAATGCAGCATCCCTGCCACATGTTCAGCTCTGAATTGGCACGTAAAAGGCCCTGCCTCTCTGTGTCGGTGTTATGAGCCGCTACAGCTCCATGGAAATGCTCTATATTTACTGGCGGTTTCATTCAGCCTGCTGAAGCTAAGTATAGGAGCAGGTACAGCTCAATGAAGTCTGCAGGAAGGGGAGGAGAGGGAGGCACACATACAAGAAACACATTCACATTCATTTAAAGGAAAAAAAATCAATTTTTTTCTTTCAGAAAAAGCGCTTTGATAGGTGTCAACGCCAGACGAGCCATTTTTTCATTTAAGGTTTATTGAGAACTGATCTTTCCGTTTCAGTTTCCAGCAAGCAATGAGCGTCCAAAATTTGTCCGGAAAATATTATTTTTTTTCCAGCTGTGAAGTCTGTACTGCGTTGGTTCACTCACTCTAAAGAACAGACTGCCCGGTACAGCACAAATAAATAGCTGAATGGAGCGGGAAGCTGTCTAACTTCTCTCCTATGCATCTGGAGTAATCGGCTAACGCTGACACACCCATTGAGCATTTTGTAGTTGAAAACCCTATGGCCGTAATAGGCAAACTTGGCTCTGAAGCTGTTAAGGAACTACAAGTCCCACAATGCATTGCGGGAGTCTGACAGCCACAGTCAAGATTCATAAACACAAATGCTTTGTGGGACTTGTAGTTCCTTATCGGCTAGAGAGGCAAGTTTGCCTATCACTGCCCTATGGAATGGCTGTTTTTGTCTCTCTCACTTTCCTTAGCACGATTTATGAGCAATGTCTGTGAAAGTCTTTATAATGTTTAAGTATGCACCGAGGGGAATAATTCATATCATAAACTGCCCCTCAAAGGAGCTCACAATCTAACTATCTAACTTACCTACCATAATCCTAACCTTATGTGCCTTCATAGTCCAGGGTCAGTGTGTATGTACATGGGGTGGGGCGGGGAGCAACGACAAATCTATTGTTTTAAGGCTGGTTTCCCATTTGTGCCAGACCACATGCAGCCAGTGGGAGCTGGTGGTCTGTAGTGATCTGGCTGGGGCCCGGGGCAGATGCGCTCCCCCATATAGCATTGCGGTTGCTGTGTGACAAGTATAAACAACGACTAGTCCAAAACCTGTCAGTTCTATCTCCTCATGGTGGATTCTCATGGTTTTCTTTATTTTCAGAAGTTACTCAGTCCATTTGCCAGAATAGTGTGCAAACAGGTAGGGGCAGCCTGCATCTTTGTTTAGATCCTTCCCAGGGAGTGTTTTGTAAAGAATAAATTAAAAGCTGAGAATCCCCCATGAAGAGATGGATTAGTCAAAAACCTTCCGGTTCCGTCAGATTTCTACTAACTACTGTAAGTAACGGCAACATGGGGAAAAGTAATTTATGGCTCATTTTACTCTGGAAAAAACTTACCGGTACTTCTTATTTGTATGTGTTCACATGTATTTTCAATTTTACAATGTTTTGTGATCATGATCCTTTAGCTAAATCAGTTGACGGCTCCTTTTACCTTAGTTGTGTCCTGTTACTGATATTAGTTCTTACACAGGCGTTCCGTCACACCCATAACTGGTGCAGCAGCGCGCCACACCGGCCATGCATAATTGAGACGTTGCCATTGGGAAAGCCGAGATGTCAGCCTGTGTTTTAATCTGCAGACAAAATAGCAAGGTGGTATTTGTTTCATTGTCCTTTGTTATATATATATGACAGTATTTGTAGCACAGTTAATCCGATCTCCCCACTGTGCCATTTTTAATACTACTGCAGCAATTCAGTTTCCAGTTTCCTAGCAACCTGAGAGCTCGGGCCTGATGTGGCATACTGCTCTGTTCATTGCTGAAGCTTGTGTCTGGTGGTTGCCAGGCAGACAGGGGACACAGCTGATCAAAGTGTAAGGAAACATGGAAGCTTGTAGGTGGAAAAGAATGAGCCTGAAAAATCTGCCAGCCTTTGCTATGTGCCGCTTATGAGAATTGGTTAATAACTGCTGCTGTTGCCTATAGCAACTGAAATTGCATCTTGTGAATGAAGTAGTGTGTGTGTACAGTACTGGTGCACACAATACTGACAAAAGTGGTGCTAATGCCCATAGATAGCAACCACATTTGGTTTTAGCTTTCAAATAAAATAAGGGGCATAATTGCAGGGCTGTAGAGTCAGTGTCTCGGAATCGGAGCAATTTTGGGTACCTGGAGTCTGAATCAGTGGTTTTATAGACTGAGGAGTCGAGTTGGAGTTTGATGGTTTTTGTACCCACTCCATAGCCCTGCATGGCTGAGGAGCTGGAGCAATTCTGGGTACTTGGAGCCAGAGTTGGTGGTTTCATAAACTGAGAAGTCTGAGTTTGAGTTGGATGATTTTTGTACCGACTCCACAGCCCCGCATAATTGTCATGGCTGAAATATTCACTGTAGCTTACTTGATATACAACCTTCTCACATGGACAGCTGTTTTCTGTGAGAATTATTTCCATTACAATAGCTATTCTCTGAAGTGATGCTCATTACGATTTCCAATGTGCTTAATAAACTTCAGTTTTATTCATTTAAAACGAATGTTCTTTTTATTAGATGGCCTGCTTAGCTATTATTGGGTGTTTAACCCGCTGCAGGGAGCACTAGCGGCGTAACACAGGCCAGATCCACACAGTGGTTAATGCTGGGGCCTCCTACTGGGAAAGATCCAGCAGGGAAGCAGCAGACTGAAGAAGATTAGGATAGAATAGTCGAGGCTGAAGCAGATCAGGTGGAGTGGCTGGAAATGGAGAGAGCTAGGTCAGGAGACTGCTTTATCAAAGCCATGACAAATGGAGATCTCTGAGGCCTGTAAAGAAGCTGATCTGGGAATGGTGGAATGTGGATAGTGAGAGCCTGAGTCCACTAACGCAGTTGTGTCCGCTTTTCAGCCGCACTTCAATGTTACAGAAACTGGCTTAGGCCCTAAAGGAAGCCATAGGGTTTTGATTCAATTGACTAAAAGTGATCAACTTTATTGGGCGATCAACTTCAGTGTGGTTGATCGAAAGTTGATGACCTACAAGCGATATCCTATGGGATTCGCCTTTAACAATCAATCTTACCGATATTGTGTCTCCTCTCCATGCTCTCTGAATGCTATGGGAACAGTAGCTTATTCCTGATCGATCGATCGATCCTGCTCAGTTGGCTAGGTTGGTCGATTTAACACATCAGCCACTTTTCATTGATTGGGCATACTGGTACGCGTTCAATTCTCTTGGATAAAATTATTGACTTGAATGATCAATCGTACAGCCAAAGTGCTAGATGTATGGCCACCTTAAGGAATTGGCTGGAAGATCTGGCATGGAATGGACTGTGAATACAGATTGAGATCAATAAAGTATTGGATTCAGGGGATTGTGGACAAGGGATGAGGACAGGAAAGCCTGGTACATACATACATACATACATACATACATACATACATACATACATACATACATACATACATACATATACATATACATATATATATATATATATATATATATATATATATATATATATATATATATATATATATATATATATATATATATACACTCTGTAAAGTGCTGTAGAAGATGTCAGCATTATATAAACAATAGAGTAGTGAAAGGACAGAATTAATAGTCTGGGTGAAGAGATTAGGGATAGGCGTTTAAGAAGGGGATTCCACTGGAAGTGGGGTTAGGGTTAGGTATGCGGAAACAGTTAGCATACAATGGCTAGAGTTAGGTGTTTTTAAAGCGGCTGTGATGGGAGGGGGTTTGGTTTAGGCATGAAAAAGAAATTTACGGTAATGTATAGGGCTAGAAAGGATGGGGGAGGGGGGGGTAAGGCAACAGGTATTATAAGGGATTGATCGGAAATATTACCGATATTCTACCTATCGGGTTCGCACAGCACTCTAACAAATTAATATGTGGCTCTTTTTAGCGAAAGAAGAAATGCGAATGAGAGAAGATATTCACTATATAGATATAGAACAATTGTCCTTCAGAAATAATTGGCAGAGGATCATTATTTGATCAGTCAATAACACATGTAATAAAACAGAGAATTGTGAATTCTGAGTAAGAAGTCCAGCTTAGCGGTGTGCTAGTGGTGAGCTTTCCAGCGGTGGCGGCAATTGTTACTCTTATCTCCTGACGCAGGTGCCATCATTCTTCCTGCCAAAATAAATAGAAGCCCGTTGTCATTTGCGAAGGACACGGACAAAGTTTTCCAGGTGTCACAGGCAGCACTCGCTACAGAAGCAGCTCTGACACTTTAATGAGTTCTGCACATCAGTTCATATGGGGGGAGGGGGGGGCATGGGAGAGTCTGTTGGTGTACAACAGGCTGCCCTCTGCTTACAAACAGGCTCTGTTCCAGGAGGTTGTTTGTAAGTTAAATTATTTTCTAAGTCCAGTCATGTTATACATTGTAAAATGTGGCAATAGGATTTATTTTCAGACCACTCTGGATTTGGACATATAGTATAAGTCCTAGGTTGTCAACCCATAGTACGCACGCGTCTCGGGGTGCTTTAGGGGGGACTTGAACTGGTCATAGTCAGCCCATTTCAAGTGAAAGCATCAAGCGATGTTTGTAAAGTATTTGTACACCATTATCGAGTATTCCTAGGTGTCTTTAGATCATGTTAGCCACAAAAATTTGGTATTTGACAAAGGGGGGTATGTTACAATAATGTTGACAATCTCTGGTGTAAGCTTTCAACTACTTTCAATGGCTTATACAATACTGTAGCATGTAACAAATTATGTAATAACAAAAAACAGTTCAGTGCATTTGGTACATGAAAACAACTTTGTATGTATGAAGAGTTGTAGATCCAAAATCCAAGGATGAAGATTTCTAATATTTGTAAACTGAAAGTGTCCGCTTACCTGGATGTCATGCTGACAACCCAGCTCACCACAAACCTGCCTGTGTTTCGGTTTTTAGCTTTCATTTTCATCTGGTTTGGAGTTTTTCTGGGCTACACCAAGCTTTGTTCACTTAATTGACTCACAGTGCTATTGATTTGGTTTGTTTTGTAATGGTAAGCAGTGGGGGTTCCATGGTCTGTTCTTTAAATTACGGTTGTATGATAGTGACAAGATGCACAGGGCTCTATCAGACTCTGATCTTTCCGTGTCAGTAGGGGGATATAGATGCAGAAGACTTCTTACTGCATCTTATTTTTGGGAAATATGTTAACAATCTGTAGGTAAATATCTATTATGATGCATTAGCTGAATAGGAAAGAGTATAGGTTGGGTATACCTGTTGACATTGAATTGTTCATTATTCAAACCACCCTTCCCATTAAAGGGCCAATATGGAGGGCTGGGGAGAGACTGGCTCTTGATATTAAAGTGGACCTGAATTTAGAACTCCTCTCTGCTCTGAAAGACACACATCAGCATAATAACCTTTAAACAAAATACGTTTCTTTGTTACAGCTGATACAAATCCTAAAATAAATCTGCACTGTTTCTACTTCCTGAATCATGGGAGGAGACATTGCTTACAACCTGTGCTTTCACATGGGCTTATCTGCTTATCTGCCATTGGCAGTCATGTGACACGGGGGGGGGGGGGGGGGGTCAAATTACAGCTATTGATTAGACACAAAAGAGGGGGAAGAGGCTAAACTCTTTAAATACATACAGGGTGCATTTCTCTAAGGAACTTGCCTGTGACCAGTGTTAGTGCTTGCACAGGGGTGGGTTACTCAGCGCTCAAGCTCCTTAAAGGCCCCAAAGTCTGTGTTTGCATAGCACACAGCTTTATTGTTGGTACAGAACCAAAATGTAAGGAGTCCCATTTTATCTAAAACCCTCCCTCCATATGCAGCAGTGCTAATTGCATAGATTTCTCCAGTGCGATTCTCTGTAGCAAAATGTAATTTTGTTATGTAGTGTTTCCTGAAGGCAGCATCTGGCTATGTATTTTACGACCCTATGCTCTGTGTCTCTTTAAAACCTCATATGGACACCGGAACTCTGTCATCTAATCAGTTTTTCAGTCTAATTTCTGCACAGGCATCTCTTGTCTTCTACAGTTAATGCTACTTCAAATAATAGCTTTCATTCACATTGTATGTTGTCAGCTGATTGTTGTTGCATAACGTTACCTCATGCCCAGTGCATGCTGCTTGGCATTGCTGCGCAGACTGGAGGTAATAGTCCAATCACGCCCACATAGTAACTTCAGGCTGTCCTCACATCTGGCTAGCAGCTTATTTTGCTTGTAACCTCACAGACATAGATGCAGGGATGATCAATGTGATGCAAATATTTCCGAGTTCTTTCAGGATTATGTAAATTTGTATGCAAATATGTGGCCTGAAAATGGACCAATCGATTTAAACCTCGGTGGCACTTGGTCGATTTTCAAGCTGCATATATTTGCATGAAAATGTACATAATCCAGCATGAACTCTGAAATATTTGCGTCTCATTGATTATCCCCACATAGATACTGGCCCAGTACAGGCCTGCGATAATTGCGGTGGCTGAATGTAGGTCTTTTTAGCAGGAATCCGTTAATTTAGGAGCAGATTGCGTCTTATGATTTGTGCACTGCAATAGGCAGCTGTAGAAATTGCAGCGATCGCGATACTCAAGAGGTAATAAGGCGTCGGCTAAACTGTGACTCTGACATAAGTTGGAGATCCTCTATGGTAAAGCGGAACTCCAGATTTCAAATTTAGCGGCAGTAGCAGCGACCGAAGGGTAATTTCTGTACATAAAAAGACAGCACAGTGGCATAGTAGTTAGCACCCTCACCTTGCAGCCCTGGGTCCCCGGTTCGAACCCCATTTTAGGCACTATCTAGACAGAGTTTTTATGTTCTCCCCATGTCTGTATGGGTTTCCTCTGGGCACTCTGGTTTCCTCCCACATCCCAAAAACATACAGGTAAGTTGTTGGCTTCCCTCAAAATTGGCCCTGGACTACGGTACATACACTATATGATACAAACATAGACATATTACTATGGTAGAGATTAGATTGTGAGCCCCTCTGAGAGACAGTTAGTGACAAGACAATATACTCTGTACAGCGCTGTGGAAGATGTTGGTGCTATGTAAATACTAAATAATAATAATATATACATAAAAGGGAACATTTAGTATAAACAGGAAGTGGCTCTACAAACCAACTAATGTTAATCTTCACTTCTGTGTAGTCAGTTTATCTGTTATTTTTTCCCCCTCGCAAGGTGCGTATTTTAAAGGAGAACTGTAGTGAGAGGTATATGGTGGCAGCCATATTTATTTATTTTAAGCAATACCAGTTGCCTGGCTGTTCTGCTGATCCCCTGTCTCTAATAGTATTAGCCACAAACCCTGAACAAGCATGCAGCAGATCAGGTGTTTCTGACATTTGTCAGCTCTGACAAGATTAGCTGCATGCTGGTTTCTGGTGTGGTCCACACTACTGCAGCCAAATAGATCAGCAGGGCTGCCATGCAACTGGTATTGCTTAAAAGGAAATCAATATGGCAGCCTCCATATACCTCTCACTACAGTTCTCCTTTAAAACTGCAGTAGAGAAGTTGAGCTTTTGTTTGTGGCTTCCTGTGAAAGTCTTCTGCTAATTCTTGGATATTTTTCCTTCATATAAATTGTGTAAACATTTTGATGTTGTGTACGTCAGCTTGAGCAATAATTACCTGCAAGTCCTGTATAGAAACAAAACAAAAAGGAAATGCAGGCGTTGTAATGAGGTATGCTCTACCCAGATACAATAACGTTTGTTTGACCGAGGCTATAAACCCCTTTTGAATGCCTCCCTCATTTTTAATAACTCCAGCATAATCATTTCTCAGAGCTGCTTGTTCCCTGTTACGCAGTCATTAGTGTTTCTCCATGGTGTTTGCATGTGTTGTAATCCAGTCATTCATTGCGGCATATCTGTTGTGTTTGCTGGAGCGCTCTGCTCATAAAGGGAACCAGGGAGCCTTACTGAGAAGCCGCAACATTCACTGGAGTGCTTGTGCTGCTCCTGCTGACGTCAGCGCGTTTTTCAGCTCCAGCCAACATGGCTTATTAAAAAAGAGGAAATGTGATAGCTGGCTTGCTGAACAGAACAACAAAGTATGCCATAGAGTGCATGTGAAAGGCAGTTGTGACACTTGAGGAATTCATAGTTTGCTGTAGAGTGCTGAAAAGTCCACTGCCAGTAGGAAGTGCTTAAATTTATAGCTTGTTTGTACACATGCTGCAGCTGAAAACCAAGAGCTTGCTAATGGCGTGAATTATGTGTGATACATCTATTCATATACATTATGTGGACTGCTTGTTATTCTGCCCCTTCAGCATAAGCATGTATCAGCAGCTGATGCTGGGTTAATACAGAATTGATTTCATATTTATTTATATAGCGCCAACATATTACGCAGTGCTGGACATTAAAGTTACAGATGATATTTAGGGGTGATATACAGCAATATGACAAAACAGAAATACAAGAAAACCAGATCACACAGCACAGTATGAGTACAAGGTAATGCTTAGTCAGTCATTGGATGGGAGCATGGACCCTGCCGAGAGGGGTGGTAGGCCAGAGTGAAAAGGTGAGTTTTGAGGGCCTTCATGAAGATGTTGAAGGAGGGGGCTGCCCTAATTGGAAGTTCCATAGTGTTGGAGCAGCTCTTGAGAAGTCCTGGATACGTGCATGGGACTGTGTGTGTGTGTGTGTGTGTGTGTGTGTGTGTGTGTGGGGGGGGGGGGTCAGGCGAAGTTCATTGGAAGAGCGGAGTGAGTGGCTACCTCGGAGTAAGATCGGAAATGTAGGTAGGACAGGTTTTGTGGACAGATTTGTAGGTCAGACACAGTATCTTGAATCATATTCTGGACTGGATAGGAAGCCAGTGGAGGGATTCACAGAGGGGAGCCGCCATGGTGACGTGATGGGAGGAGTGGATAATTCTGGCTGCCACATTCATGATGGACTGCAGCAGGCAATTCTGGTCATAGGGAGATCCAAACTTAATGGATGAGGAACCGTGACATAGTAAGTAGTATTCAGGATACTGATTTTTACCTTAATTATCCTGATTTTAGTGTCAAACGCTGCTTACATCTAAGTGCTGCTGTATATTATTATGCAACTCCACCCTCCCAGTGATGTTTAGCCTAGGGTATGATGTCATGCAGCCTTCTGCCCCAGAGCACTCTGGGAGATCATGTGATATTCCTGCTCACTTCAGAGAGGAAAAAAAATCCATTCCTCTGCCTTGTTTGGGCCTCTTTCAGACGCTTGTTGGGCTGTTCAGCGTTCTGTGTGTAACACAAGTGTCCGTGCTTGGCACACAGTGACTCCACACCGCTGGTACTGAGTGCTATACAAGCACCTGGACGGGGAAGCAGAGCTGCTGACAGGCGGGGAATTCACCACCTTCAGCTGCCCATATGAAAGAGTTCTAGAGATAAATTGTAGAGTGTGAGTTCTGGATATTGCTGGCAACCAAACTGGTCACTGAGCGCCACTATAGCCATAGTTCCCATTACGGCCTATGTCAATGGCCACATGGTGACTACACTGATCACCCTCTGGGTGCTAAGCATGCGAGCTGCATGGTGACCCCGGAGAGGGCTGCCTGCATGTAGTCCCGAAACAGGAAGCATGTTAATAAGACGTGCTGGTTGCACAGGGCATGTGATACAGAAACATTCATTTACAGCATGTCGGCAGGAAGGGGTTAAGAACCGCGATTGTGTCTAGTTATGTTTTGGACTCAGTACGCTAGTAAATCTTCAAAAGTTGAACTGTTCTTTACCTCTACTGCAGCGGTTTCTTCAAGGGTAAAGCTGTTTCTTTTAATTAAATTAAAAGAAACCTAACTTCCGTCAGATTAAAGTTTTTGAGGGGACTGATTCTCGTAGACCAGGATCAATGCAGATGCAGAGAGGCTTTTCCTAATGAATGAAAAATCTTCCAAGCACAATGGGTATAAAGAGTTAAAGGGGAACTTCAGCCTAAACAAACATACTGTCATCAAGTTACATTAGTTATGTTAATTAGAATAGATAGGTAATATAATCTCTTGCCCACCCTGTTTTAAAAGAAGAAGCAAATGTTTGTCATGGGGGCTGCCATCTTTGTCATGGGGGCAGCCATCTTTTTGGTTGAAAGGAGGTGACAAGGAGCAGGAGACACAGTTCTAACTATCCTGTGTCCTGATTACCCCTACCAGCTGCACGTGCTAGTCTTCAAATGTCAAATTCAAAATGTAAAAAAAAAAACAAATTGCACCAAAACAGCAGAACGAGAACAACAAAATCAGAAATTCCATCATGCTTTGCACAGCATCAGGGGAAAAAAGCCCGGGCAGTTTTCTTCTGTGCAGCTAAAAATGAGGCTTGCATAAGAGAAACAAAGTTTCGATGCTGTGAAACTGTTAAAACAACACAAAGCCTATTCAGTGCTGCTGAGTCTATTTTTAGTCCGGAGGGTCACTTTAAAGGTCACTTTAAAGGGGAACTTTGCTTTACCTTATCTCGAACAGATAATCAGGGGGGTCTGTGTGGCTGATTATTTGGGTTGAAAAAAGACATACGTACATCTAGTTCAACCAGAGAACAAAGTACAACACCAGCCTGCTCCCTCACATATCCCTGTTGATCCAGAGGAAGGCGGAAAACCCTTACAAGGCATTGTCCAAGTAGCCCCAAAAGGGAAAAAAATCCTTCCCGACTCCAGATGGCAATCAGATAAAATCCCTGGATCAACATCATTGGGCATCACCTAGTAATTGTAGCCATGGATGTCTTTCAACGCAAGGAAAGCATCTAAGCCCCCTTGCAGGTATAGAATTTGCCATAACTACTTCCTGTGGCAATGCATTCCACATCTTAATCACTCTTACTGTAAAGAACCCTTTCCTAAATAAATGGCTAAAATGTTTTTCCTCCATGCGCAGATCATGTCCTCTAGTCCTTTGAGAAGACCTAGGGACAAAAAGCTTTTATATTGCCCTCTGATGTATTTATACATGTTAATTAGATCACCTCTAAGGCGTCTTTTTCTCTAGACTAAATAAACCCAGTTTATCTAACTTTTCTTGGTAAATGAGACCTTCCAACCCTCGTATCAATTTTGTTGCTCGTCTCTGCACCTGCTCTAAAACTGCAATATCTTTCCTGTAATGTGGTGCCCAGAACTGAATTCCATATTCCAGATGTGGCCTTACTAGAGAGTTAAACAGGGGCAAAATTAGGCTAGTATCTCGAGTTTTTATTTCCCTTTTAATGCATCTCAAAATTGTGTTAGCTTTAGCTGCAGCAGCTTGGCATTGAGTACGATTATTTAACTTGTCGATGCGTACTCCTAAGTCCTTCTCCAAGTTTGATGTCCCCAACTGTATCCCATTTATTTTGTATGGTGCTAGACCATTGGTACGACCAAAATGCATGATTTTACATTTTTCAACATTGAATTTCATCTGCCATGTATGTGCCCATATAGCCATCCTATCCAGATCCTGTTCCAATATGACACTATCTTCCTGAGAGTTGATGATTCTGCACAATTTTGTATCATCTGCAAAAATAGCAACATTGCTCACTACTGCATCTACTAGGTCATTAACCAGCTGAGCGGTCTGGACGAGCTCAGCTCGTCCAACACCGCCAGCGGCTGCCGCTCAGGCCCTGCTGGGCCGATTTTAACGAAATAAAAAGCAGCACACGCAGCCGGCACTTTGCCAGCCGCGTGTGCTGCCTGATCGCCGCCGCTCTGCGGCGATTCGCCGCGAGCAGCGGCGAAAGAGGGCCCCCCTAGCCGCCTGAGCCCAGCGTAGCCGGAACAAAAAGTTCCGGCCAGCGCTAAGGGCTGGATCGGAGGCGGCTGACGTCAGGACGTCGGCTGACGTCGATGACGTCACTCCGCTCGTCGCTATGGCGACGATATAAGCGAAACAAGGAAGGCCGCTCATTGCGGCCTTCCTTGTTTATTCTGGGCCACGGAGGCGATCGGAAGATCGCCTCCGGAGCGCCCTCTAGTGGGCTTTCATGCAGCCAACTTTCAGTTGGCTGCATGAAATAGTTTTTTTTTTATTTAAAAAAAACCCTCCCGCAGCCACCCTGGCGATTTAATCAGAACGCCAGGGTGGTTAATAAATAAACTGAAGAGCACTGGGCCCAGTACAGACCCCTGTGGAACCCCACTGCTAACAGTCACCCATTTTGAGTATGATCCATTGACCACAACTCTTTGTTTTCTGTCCATTAGCCAGTTTCCTATCCATGCACACAGACCCTTCCCCAGTCCTTGCATCCTCAACTTTTGCACCAGACTTTTGTGGGGAACAGTGTCGAAAGGCCTTTGCAAAGTCCAAGTATATCACATCTACAGCATTCCCAACATCCACATTAGAGTTCACTACCTCATAAAAGCTGAGCATGTTAGTCAAACAGGACCTGTCTTTAGTAAACCCATGTTGATGCTGAGAAATAAGATTTTCTACTATGAAGTCATGTTTAGTATCTCTTAGTAACCCCTCAAATAGTTTGCATACAACTGATATTAAGCTTACAGGTCTAAAATTTCCTGGATCTGATTTTTTTGCCCTTCTTAAATAATGGGAAAACGTGGGCTGTACGCCAATCCACTGGGACTCTGCCAGTTGAAAGAGAGATACAAAAGATAAGATAAAGGGGTTTATCTATAACTGAACTTAATTGCCTTAGAACCCGAGGATGCATGCCATCCGGGCCAGGTGCCTTGTCTATTTTTAATATTTTTAGTCTTGCATTCACTTCTTCCTGCGTTAAGTATTTAATATTACAGTTGGAAGAATGAGACTCTTCTGCATCTGTAATTTGCAACAGTGATGTTTCCTTTGTGAAGACAGAAGCAAATAAAGCATTTAATACTGTAACTCTGCCTTACCTTGGTCATCCACCATTGAGTTCCGACCTCATACTTTAGGAGTCCAATACAGTCAACCTTTCTTTTTTTTCTTTTTTTAGAGTTGATGTACTTGTAAAACTTCTTTGGGTTAGATTTGATATCCCTAGCGATTTGATTTTCAGTTTCAATCTTTGGCAGCCTAATTTCTCTTTTACAATTTTTATTGCACTCCTTATAATTGCTTAGTGCAGCCTCGGTCCCCTCATGTTTTAGGACCTTATAGGCATTATTTCTCCCCTTCATTTTATCTCTAACCTTTCTATTCATCCATAGAGGCCTTTTTTTATTCCTAGAGATTTTTCTTCCATATGGGATATACATACTACAATAATGATTGAGAATAAGTTTAAAAGCTTGCCTTTTCCCTTCAGTGTCTCCCCCCCTTGTAGTACATTATCCCAGTTCACCAAACTTAGTGCCTGCCTGAGTTGATTGAACTTTGCTTTTCTAAAATTCATAGTTTTAGTGGTCCCGCTGCCCCGTGGCCTATCAGTCACAAGATCAAATGTCATCATGTTGTGATCACTATTTCCCAAATGTTCTTGAACCTGCACATTGTATACATGATATTAGGGGATGTGGTGATGGATAATGGCAGTTAGTGCTGTCTGTTTTTTTTCTGCCAGTAGTAAAGATGTTTACCTGCAGGCTGATTCTGGATCAAACAATATAAACAAATTACATGGTGAATATTAATCATTTCTTGATATTTTATTTTTTAACATCTCACTTTGCAATGTATTGATTTATTTTTTTCCCCGTTTAGCTACATTTCCTCTTTAAATCCTAATGAGCAGGCATTGTATCCATGCACCTGTTTACCTTGCAAAGAGGTCTGATACAGGTTAGCTGTATTGATTTACTATGTTGCAATTATTATCTGTGAAGCGCATGGAAACAGAGCTGCTTTGTTTTGAGTGGTTAGATTCCCAGTCAGCCCTATAACAAGCATTTGCTGCCTCCTATGTGAGCAGCTGTGTGTATGTTTCTTGTTTGTACAACGTTAGACCTTTCGTTATATTTAGGCCACTAATCTAGTGGGTGAGACGGGCACAAGAGAGCATGCTACGGAACATGTCTTTTGTGGATCAAGTGTCACTTCCAAAATAAAACCTCCACTGTGTCTTCAATGGCAGGCACAGTCCTGTTAGCTGACACACTGGCAGATGGAGCTAAAATTAGCCTGGCATTGAATAAGTATGCCTTTCATGTAAAAGGTACAGAAGCTAGTTCAGCAGAGCTAGTGCTTGCTGGGCACAGCATGGGCTTCTACTCATTTCAGGCTGACATGGGTTTCCTTAGGCCTGTGTTACTGTGTATCAGATACATAAACACCTGATAATAACAGATTGCAGTTTCTACAGAAGTGTACACATTCCAAATGTCCTCATTTATAGCCCCAAACGAGGGCTGGCGGTGCAGGATAGTACATGTGTGTTCACCAGTTTGTGATGTACAGCTGCAAAACTTTAAAGGAACTTTAACCAAGGATTGAGCTTCATTCCAATCAGTAGCTGATATCCTCTTTCCCATGAGAAATCTTTACTTTTTCTGGAATAGATCATCAGGGCGGTCTGTATGGCTGATATTGTGGTAATACCCCTCCCATAGTGTGATGTCAGGACCTAGGTTCTGACAGTTTCCTGTCTGTGAACCTTCTTGCATTGTGGGAAAAAACAGCTTTTTACAACTACCAAACAAACAGCATCTCTCTCTGTGCATAGAACTCTCAGTAACGAACATTCTATACAGATCACCTGTCCATAGAACTCTCAGTAATGAACATTCTGTACAGATCACCTGTGCATAGAACTCTCAGTAATGAACATTCTGTACAGATCACCTGTGCATAGAACTCACTTCAGCAACGAACATTCTGTACAGATCACCTGTGCATAGAACTCTCAGTAATGAACATACTGTACAGATCATCTGAATAGAACTCTCAGTAATGAACATTCTTGTCTAGGGCCCGATTTCATCTTAATCCATCATTGATTATTAGTTTGACCCAGGCCTGTGCAATATTATCAATATCCTTTCATTCATTTAGTATTTTTGCAATGCTGACCTATTCATTGATGCCTTAAAGTATATAGTTATCTCAGTAACTGTCCCTCAAAGGGGCTCACATTGAAGGCCAATTTTGGGGAAGCCAGAAAACGTATCTGTATATATCTGGGATGTGGGAGGAAACCTGAGTTCACAGAGGAAACCCACACGGACACGGGGAGAACATACAAACGCATTGCAGATAGTGTTCAGGCCCAGATTGGAAGCAGAATAGAGTTCTAGTTTGAGTGCTAATGTTCACACCACCGTATACAGCGACATCTTAGCCCTGGGATAAGTTATTCATATAGGGAAAAAAGAGTAATTGGATAGGTCAGTGTATCCTATTTATTTATTGATAATAAATGCACAGAATTGGCCATTTACAATGCATGTTAAGATTTCCTATCTTGATTTCCTATGCTGCACTTTATTGGTTAATAGGCCGCCTTGCTTGCAGATGTGACTGGTTAAACCAGTAAGATGACTTACAGATAGGAGTTTAATATGTAACATCTCCTAACAAAATGTAGCATGACAGAACGCTGCCTGAGCTGTTTGTTTCCCACATAGTGGTGGCGGTGAGGTCATTGCAGCTGACACAGTGACAGGTGATTGTCAGGGGAATGCAGACTCCCGCTCTCCCCCACACAGCGTGTGCCAGTGGGGGAGGAGGAGGCGCTCTGCCCTTGTGGGGGTGGCAAGGCCTGCTATTCTTCTCAGCAGCTTGCTGTGGGCTACACAGCCGTCACAACTTCTCAGATTAAAGTTATTTTCTTCAAAGTACAAGTGTAAAATATATTCAGTTTTGTACAACCACAATTTAATAGACATAACAAATGTGTGTGTACAATTTCCATTCAAATCAAAGATAGCTTTATTGACATGACCAAGATTCATACAGGCATTACCAAAGCAGAGGAAATGGGGGTGGAGTAGGGGTACAGTGGGCATAGCAGTTCATGGCCATTTTTAGGTTTACAGTTCATTTATGCTCCTCTCAGTCTGTGGCATGCTGTGACATTCTATGTCTTTATGTATTACATTCTTTTTTTTATTTTATTTTCTCTCTCTCTCTCATATACTCTTTCTCTCTGATGTATTAGCAGGCATCAGTAAAAGCAGGAAGTTGGGAATCAGAACGATACCATTTATTGGCTATTTTTCTTCTAAGTTAGCCAAAAAATTGTAATTATCCTGTTTCAAAACTTCTCTCATATATTCTCTTGCTCTCATATACAAAATGAGCTTTATTGGCAGGACCAGAATATTAGCATTGCCAAATAACACACGCTGGGTCTGAGTCTGACCTTATAAAGACAGATTTTTTTTTAACTTTACTGTTTGTTGTGTAATTAACCTAAACTAATTCAGGACACATTTTTAAGCTCTCTTGAATCTTTTCATTTGTAGAGAAAACAGGCAGTATGAGAAACTCTCTCACTTTCTAGCTTCAAAACGCATACATGGAAACATTTCCCACGATAATTTAGGCGCCGGGGATAACCGCTCCTTGATTATAAGTAAATTACCAATATTCTACTATTGGGGTCTAGCTAATTGCGATCGTAAAATATCGGTAAAAGTTACTGATATTTTTCTATTGCCTAAACTGACCCTATTTTTATTGCACCCTCCCTTTAATGATGCCTAACCCCAACCGATCCCCTGCACCACAATACATGCTGTTATAAGCTCCGCCTTTATCTCTGAATTCACCCTTTTCTGAAATCTGTGCTGCCATACAAGGCAGTCAGAGCAATTTTGGGTACCTGGAGTTGGAGTCGGTGGTTTCATAAACTTAGGCGTTAGACTTGCATGATTTTTGTACCGACTGCACAGTACTGCTTAGTATGAAAATTAGTGGGTGACGTCGGTACCCAAATTACCCCCTGGGCCCCAGCGTAGCTCCAGTTAACATTGTGGTCTATGCGACACCCATTTTACCAGGCTGCAGCCCCTGAATTACCTGGGGTTGTGGTGTAACTATACAGGACTGGTCACATGGCTTCTTGGATAGTACTTTTTGGTTGTTTTCTTTGCTGCATTCTTCCTGCATCTACTAGAAATCCATTAAGCCTTCTGTTTTGGGAAAGTAGTTCAGTAGAACATGCCCTGTAAGAGATATGTAGTGATTTGGGCAGCCTTTGCCTTGGGGACTGGCGGTGCTGCTCACACTGCATTGAATATGGCCATCATCAGACTCCTGGACGATGATGTGACTATTTATCTTCTAACCACTGCATTTAATTTTTTTTAAGTAATAAAGTTGAAACATTGTTTTGTTGCTGCAGTATTTTACACGGCTCCCTCCTATAGATCCTTCATAACGACAGGAGTGCTTTTTGTGCTTGAGTTGAAGCCATGAGGTTTGCCAAGGCTTTCCCTTATATTTAGCACAGCTATTTTCAGTCTCTGTGCCCAGAGGGACATTTGGCCGGCCTCATAGACTCTTGCTAATGCATTCAGTCTCCTTGCTAGACAAACGATACCGAAGGGAACCCATCGCTAATGCTCAGCATCCCCTTTTGGCAATCTGTCGAGATGTGTATAATTTTGCGCCATTTCACAATCCAGATCAACTTTCTGTGCTCAACGCTGTACACAGAAACGTGTGGCTTTGCCAGAGTGGAATAATTGATCTGAATTAAAGTGACACAATATGAGTTTCAGAATCACATGATAACCCAAGATGCAGAGACTGGGGGTTTTTCATTTACAGCATAATGGGGTCATGGCTGACTGGAGCTCTTTCGTAAAAAGGTATTCCTGTAAAGAATGGACACTACGAATCTTAATCCCCATTGAATTGGGGTGCGTGGAAAATTTCCTAACCTGGAAATCTCTTCTGAGCCAAGAAATGGAAGCTGTGCTAGCAAATGAAAGCTACTAGCTGCCGATAAATGATCTACCAGCTGGTTAATCATCATAGGTAATTGCTAGTTGATCAGCAATTGTTGGTTTCTGTTTTGTCAGCAGGAATTCCACTTCTTAGGAATGTTGGGATGACTTTTTGTAGCATATTTAGGTGGCCATTCACGATACAATTCTTCGGACGATCGATTCTCTGATTCAATTGTAATATCGGTTAAATCGATCCGGTTTTTGGATCTATTCCGTTATCTGATCGAAATGGATAGCAACTTTACTACTGTTAGTGGGTTCGAGCAATTGATAATACGAATTAATCGGAGAATAGATTGCATGAAGAATAGTATTGTTAATGGCCACTTTAAGAAGCATTTTCATAAATATTTAAATTGTTTAAAAAAAATAAATAAATCATAAATACACCACTCTCTGTATGCCTTCCTGGCACATTGCCAAGGAGTGGAGCTGAGGGGCACAATTGGTGGAGATTGGCAGCCCAACTGGTATTGAGTGGGGCTGGTCTTCTCCGTTCTGTACTCTGCCACGAGCAGCAGTGTAAACCACCCCTATTGTTCTCTATTACTAATTTGAGAGTGTCATCAGCTACCTGGGAAAGGGCTGGTGCAAACCAAAAACCGCTATCGGATCCGCAAATGCTAGCGGTTTTTGAAGAAGTTTTTCAGAGCGATTCTAGGCATGTTTAGAGAGATTATCTGAACATGCCTAGAGTTTTTTGGAGCGTTTTTGTGTAGCGTTTTTTTTATTTTGTACAGCTGTATCTGAACAGCTTCTGTAACAAAAACGCTTGGAGAACTGCTGTGATCTAGCATTTTCAGAGCGGTTTTCCACTTTCCTATACTTTACATTGAGGAAGAAACTCCTCAGAAATCTCAGAAATGCTGCAGCCCCCGAGTTTGCATTTGGGGGAAAAAGGAGCCGCTCTGGTGTGCACCAGCCCATTGACTAACATTAGCCAAACGGTTTTCCACCAGAAAGCGTTTTAAAAAATGCTCAAAACCCCTCTTAGTGTGCACCAGCCCAAAGTGATGTACAGGCAGCTACAAGGGACACAAGGAGATATGGCTGCAGCAGTGATGACAGTTGGCCCACTGAACACTCCCCTCCCACCCAAGTTATGACCATCTCAAGTCCAAACTGCTGGGGAATAGTGATGGTCATGTCCAGGAGAACTCATGGAGACGCATATGATTTGTTTGATCAGCTGATAGATTTGCAAAGCACTGATTTGCTGTGATTACATTCTGCTTTAGCACATGATCATGACTAGCAAATCAGAGACTTGCATATCTATCACCTGAGCGAACTGGTCACGTGCTTCTAAATGAGTTCTCCTAGACATGACCTTTACTGCTGTTCAACCAGTAGATTATTGCCCTTGTCTGCTGCAGTAGTCTATTTGCATTAATCTTTCTTCGTAATTGTTATGATTATTTCTTTTTTAAAGCTTTGTATTGATAGTTAAGGCTATAAGGAAATTTTTTACATCATATTGTTCCTATCAGTGTCAGTTCTTCCAATAAACATGTATAATTATCAGTATATGATATACAGGCTTAGATTGACTTCTTAGGGTTTGTAAATAACGCAGTACAAATTTAGACTGGAGCACCTGTTCTAGTTTGGGACTGATCTAGAAGGCCTGATGTGTTTGACTAGCTTGATTACAGTCACAGATGTCAGCTTGGTTGCTGCTGTTCAAAAAATCACCTTACACACTTGTTCTGCTTTGCATTACATTTGCATTTTACTTTCAACCTTGGGCTTCCTTTTTCTTTAATGAGCCATTAAACGGCTTTACATATTTATGGTTCACAGCTGATCATGGTGAGGTAGCTCAGGGACATACTACCTCCTGAATTGGTGTGTTAATGACAGCCATTCTCTGACAAATGCCATCTCCCATGATGAGTGCGCCGGTCCTGTACGCTTCATCACAGAATATCCTGCACTATATTAAATATGGTCTATCTCTCTGTCTGTTTCTTTCAGGTCTATGTGGAGTTTGATGACCTAGAGTGGGATAAACGAGAATGGGTGAAAGTATATGAAGATTTCACAGCCTTTTTTGTGGAGTTCCAGCTGGTCTGGGCGAAGAGGAAAGACCCCAGCCAGGCTCAGGGATCAAAGGTCAAGCAAGTCCAGTGGCCTGCCTTGGTGAGATAGAATTTCTCTCATTACTTCCTGTACATATTCAGAGTGAGCTTTTTTTGCAGACACCAAAACAGACAAGTAGGAAAGGGCTTAAGTTCTGGATGTAAGGGAGTGATATATTAGTACTACCACGAAAAAAATGTAAAATAAATGAAAATACATAAACCTTTCTCACAGAAGAAAAATCATTTACAGCACATTTTACTCTGTTGCTGTCACTTACAGTAGGTAATAGAAATATGACAGAACTGACAGGTTTTAGACTAGCCCATCTTCTCATGGGGATTCTCAGGGTTTTCTTTATTTTACCAAGAAAGGTTAGATAAACTGGGTTTATTTAGTCTAGAGAAAAGACGCCTTAGAGGAGATCTAATTAACATGTATAAATACATCAGAGGGCAATATAATAGCTTGGCGGATGAGCTTTTTGTCCCTAGGCCTTCTCAAAGGACTAGAGGACATGATCTGCGCATGGAGGAAAAACGTTTTAGCCATTTATTTAGGAAAGGGTTCTTTACAGTAAGACTGATTAAGATGTGGAATGCATTGCCACAGGAAGTCATTATGGCAAACTCTATACCTGCATTTAAAGGGGGCTTAGATGCTTTCCTTGCGTTGAAAGACATCCATGGCTACAATTACTAGGTTATGCCTAATGATGTTGATCCAGGGATTTTATCTGATTGCCATCTGGAGTCGGGAAGGAATTTTTCCCTTTTGGTGCTAATTGGACCATGCCTTGTGGGTTTTTTTTCGCCTTCCTCTGGATCAACAGGAATATGTGAGGGAGCAGGCTGGAGTTGTACTTTGTACTGGTTGAACTCGATGGACGTATGTCTTTTTTCAACCAAAATAACTATGTAACTATGTAAAAGCACTTAGTGAATGGCAGTTGCTCAGTCTAACTGCCACAATGGTGTGAAAACAGGTGAGGGAGGTGGCCTGCATCTTTGTATAGATCCTTTTCAGGGAGTGCTTTGGTAAAGTATAAATTAAATATTGAAAATCCACCATGAAGAGATAGACAAAAACGTGCCAGTTCTGTGGGTGAGCGTAAGTGACTGCAACATAGGAGAACGGTATTTATAGCTCATTTTGCTCTGGAAGAAATGTACTACTTATTTGTATGTGTTTATATATTTTACATTTTACGCTAGTGGTCCTTTTAAGCAATCTATTCTTATCAGATTAAAATTCATTGTTTGTCATAAATTATAACACTACTGTGCCTGTGTTTTGTATATTTGTCAGTGTTGTAGTGTGAACCTATGCACATGTTATCCTGATAACCCTCCCTGCATCTCACCAGCTATAATTGTGTGACATTTTTATCATTTCACCTGCCCAGCGCTGACACTTGCTCTAAATATAACCGCTGTCAGTGCCCTTTGAATTCATCACAATTACCCCTGAGAAATGACTTCTATTATCGTGGAGGATGAAGTAATTAAATCTGATTTGCATTTGTGTTTAATTTACATGCATGTATTTTTAGCATTAGTAAAAGATTAACAGCACTATGGATTAACTAGTTTTGTACAATGTGGGTGGGCCATATGAAGTATACCCTGTGAAAGGCATTCTTGTAAAAGCATAAGTGTATTGATGGGGTGCGTGTAACCGGCCAGATGGGGTCAGCCATGTGTTCCGGATCTCCTAGTTCTGGCCTATTCCCGCTTCCCCTCACCACACACACATGTACCAAGGTTGTTCATGTTACCGGCACATTTTCTCAGTTGTCTTGTGGATTTGGATTAGTGGTTGTAATGAGAATACAAAGAGACCTGTTTGGAAGCACCTACCGTGTTTCCCCGAAAACAGAACCTCCCCCGAAAATAAGGCCTGTCTTATATTTCAAGCAAGCTTGACATATAAGACCTCCCCCGAAAATGAGACCTAGCGGGCCACGTAATGTCACCCCCCCCCCCCTTTGCTCCCTTCCTTCCTCTGCAGAGTGGCGAGCGGAGAATTACAGCAGAGGAAACTCACCGGCTTCCGACGTTCCCGCGTTAACGTCTCTCCTCAGCAGCGTCCAGCTTCCTCTCCCTGACAACGGTGGCTCATGTCATGTGACGCACGCACGTCCGCGTCACATGACATGAGCCATCGTTGTCAGAGGAACCTGGCGCTGCTGAGGAGAGAAGTTATCACTGGCACGTCAGAAGCCAGTGAGTATCCTCTGTTGTAATGCTCCGCTTGCCACTCTGCAGAGGGAGGGAGGGAGGGAGGGGCTTTACTGAGCAGGGGTTGCGGTTCTGCACTACAGGGCAGCACATCATGGAGGGAGGGAAGGGCTTTACTGGGCTGAGGGTTGCCACTCCGAAAATAAGACCTACCACATTATTTGGGACTAAAATGAATATGAGACAGTGTCTTATTTTCGGGGGAAACGCGGTCTAATCCAATAGGATGTTGTGATTGGCTTTCTTTTGATTAGTCACCTGTAGGGATTTTGTATAAATGAGACATTGGATTGCATTGCCAGCTGACACCTCTATTTCCTGTATTCAGTGTGGCAGATTTGTGTGTCTCTGGGCCGCTCATGCCCTTGTTATTGCATTGTGCAAAATGCATAGAGACTGTTTCGGACTGTTTGGTCCTCATCAGTGCATGGCATTGATTAATATGGCTCTATGAGGTGCATGTTGAATTAGTGTGGCTCTGTACAATTAACAATCTGACACATCATTGCAATCCAGCGGATCTGGAGGAGTGTTTAGCTTTCAGGGACAACAAAGGGATGATTTGCATATTCAGCAGTGATGCATTGTGGGACTGTATAATTGCAAATACCTCCTGATTCAAGAAGGCAAACGTCTGTTTTGCATAACATTTTAGTAAGAGGGCTTTTTGATACTTCTTAGCCTCTAACTCACTTCTAGGAGTTCTGGTTCACCTCGAGCTTGCAAAGCCAGTTATTGTGCTTCATCAGGCCACTATCGGCCCACGGAGGGCTACCTTTGGTCTGTTATGATGCATACTAGATTCTGCAATTTCCAGTCTAGTTAGGTGTCCACTCTCGCTCACTTCAGCTACTATGGGCAGACTTGGAAAATTAGCGATTGGCCGGTCTGTTTTTCATAATGAGCATTCTGTTTGTCAGCAGTGCCCACTAGTGGCAGGAGGTAATGCGAACAGCTGCAGGCTACAAGTGCTTGAAGTCCTGTATGGTTTTAAGACACATGAGCTTGGATTTGATCACGTTTGCTTCCTGGCACAATGAGAATCTGATAAGAGGTACTCGCGCCATCCCTTGAATTTGGTCTGCACCAGGCTGAATTAGGGCTGGTTCAGACGGGCGTTTTTGTGGCGTTTAACGCAGCATTTCAGACGCAGCGTTTTTTGGGATCTACTGCCATCCCATGGAAGTGAATGGGAGCGTTTAGAGCTGGCTTTTGCAGGCTTTCATAAAAGCCTGGCAGTAGATCCCAGCGTTGCGTCTAGTCTCAAAAGCAACATGCTGCTTTCAGAGGCAGTAAACGCGAGGAAACAATAGCAGAGACCAGAACTGCTAGCCTTGAACGCTTTTCAAAAGCTTTCAAAAGCTAGCTTTTAAACGCTGGCGTTTAAACGCTGGCGTTTGAACGCAATGCCAAGCAAAAGCTCAGCAGACGCCCATGTGAACCAGCCCTAACAGTGGCGACACAACACTAAAATCTTCTCCAGCGACGTCTATTTTTCATTCGTCTGCTCAGCAGAAAATTGTAATAGCTGCCGTGTAACTTGACAAAGACCCATTGAGGGGCATCAGCATTCAGCTGACTGTATCAAGTCACGCAGTGTATGAAAGGCATCTGTTCACAATATAAGCTTAAGCTTGTCATATTACTGTATGCAGGCTGAGCCTCTTAGATGCCAACTGAGCAAGGGAAAAGCATCTAGCACTTAAATTACAAACCTAATATCCAGTGGCGTACCTAGGGCATTTGACACCCGGTGCTGGGTATTATAAGACACCCCCCCCCCCCCCCCCCCCCCCCCAAAAAAAAAGGTGAAGGGGCAAAAAATGGGAGGCGCTATAGCATGCGGCGCGCTTCGCGCGCCGCGGCAAAAAAAATGGGCGTGGCCATGATCGGATGAGGGCGGAGCTAACTGTAATTTGACGTGAACCCGGGTGAAAATACACGTAATGTGTGCAGATTTGCCCAGAGAATACGTTCAATCATGTCTGCAGATTTGCCCAGAGAATACGTTCAATCATGTCTGCAGATTTGCCCAGAGAATACGTTCAATCATGTCGGCAGATTTGCCCAGAAAATACATGCAATCATGTCGGCAGATTTGCCCAGAGAATACGTTCAATCATGTCGGCAGATTTGCCCAGAGAATACGTTCAATCATGTCGGCAGATTTGCCCAGAGAATACGTTCAATCATGTCGGCAGATTTGCCCAGAGAATACGTTCAATCATGTCGGCAGATTTGCCCAGAGAATACGTTCAATCATGTCGGCAGATTTTCCCAGAGAATACGTTCAATCATGTCTGCAGATTTGCCCAGAAAATACATGCAATCATGTCGGCAGATTTGCCCAGAAAATACATGCAATCATGTCGGCAGATTTGCCCAGAAAATGCATGCAATCATGTCGGCAGATTTGCCCAGAGAATACGTTCAATCAAGTCGGCAGATTTGCCCAGAGAATACGTTCAATCATGTCGGCAGATTTTCCCAGAGAATACGTTCAATCATGTCGGCAGATTTTCCCAGAGAATACGTTCAATCATGTCTGCAGATTTGCCCAGAAAATACATGCAATCATGTCGGCAGATTTGCCCAGAAAATACATGCAATCATGTCGGCAGATTTGCCCAGAGAATACGTTCAATCATGTCGGCAGATTTGCCCAGAAAATACATGCAATCGTGTGGCAGACCTGTCCAGAAAACACTTCAATCGTGTAGCAGACCTGGCCAGAACATAAATGCTACCCCTGGCTGCTAATATAAATTAAAAAGAAAAAAAAAACCATTTACTCACCTGCAGCAGAGCTCCTGTTCCGGCCTCCGTCCAGTGCGCAGCTCCCACGATCCTCTGCAGCCAGCAACTCCCAAAGTCTCCAGAGCAGGGCTTCGGACATTTTACTATAGCCCTGCTCTGCCGCTGCGGTGAACTGATACGGCGTCTATTAGATGCCGAAAGTCAGTTCACGCTGGGGGGTGCTTGGAGAATTTTAAGGGGTGCTTCAGCACCCTAAGCACACACCCCCCCCCCCCCCGCCACTGCCCCCAGTATAGGTAGCTAGCAGTTGCCCCCAGTATAGGTAGCTAGTTGCCCCCAGTGAAGGTAGTATAGTTGCCCCAATATAGCTAGTATAGTTGCCCCCAGGATAGGCAGCATAGCTGCTGCCCCCAATGTAGGTAGTGTTGCTGCCCCCAGTGTAGTTTGTATAGTGGCCCCCGTAGAGCTTCCCTCCAGTATAGCTAGTATAGTGGCCCCCATAGTTGCCCCAGTATAGCTAGTATAGTGGCCCACAGTTTAGATAGTATAGTTGCCTCCATTGTAGCTGGTATGGTGCCCCCCCCCCCCAGTATAGGTAATATAGTGGCCCCCATAGATGCCCCCAGTGTAGCTAGTATAGTGCCCTGTGCCCCCCCCCCCCCCCCGTTTAGCTGCCTCCAGTATAGTGGCCCCCAGCTGCCAGCTAGTATAGTGGCCCCCAGTTTAGGTAGTATAGTTCCCCCCCTCCCCCGTGTAGCTAGAAGGAGGGGTGACAGCAGGGATAGCGGCGGGGAGGGGGAAATATCCCCCCCTCCCTCACCTGGGTCCCCTCCTTCTGCCTCTCTTCTCCCCCAAAAATGCGGGCAGCGGGCCGGTGGCAGTGGGCAGCGAGCAGGCGAGCGCGGAGTATACTCACGTTACTTCCGCGTATCAGCCTGGAACGCTGCGTCGCCGTCACGTGCCTCTACTGCGCCTCCAATGATTGGAGGCGCAGAAGAGGCACGTGACGGTGACGCAGCGTTCCAGGCTGATACGCGGAAGTAACGTGAGTATACTCCGCGCTCGCCTGCTCGCTGCCCACTGCCACCGGCCCGCTGCCCGCATTTTTGGGGGGAGAAGAGAGGCAGAAGGAGGGGACCCAGGTGAGGGAGGGGGGGATATTTCCCCCTCCCCGCCGCTATCCCTGCTGTCACCCCTCCTCCTAGCGCTGCTCTTCCCCTCCTTAGTCAGGTGTAGGGGGGTCGTGGCGACACCCCCCTGGCTGACTGGTACCCGGTGCGCCCCGCCCCCCTGCGCCCTTAGGTAGGAACGCCACTGCTAATATCTACAAAGCATGTTCTCATAGCAGCACACGTGTGAGAATGTCTCACTGTAATGGTGACAGCTGTGTGCTCATTGTCTGTGGGTGATGTATGATAGAGGCTTGTAGCCACGCTTGCCTCGGTTAAGTGCCATGTTTATTATATTTGTGTAGGTCGTTCTGATCTGCCATATCTCCCACAGCTGTAATGACAAACTCCAGTGACCACACAAGGTTAGAAATACATTTTGTCCTTGAACGGAGCAGATCTATCAAAATAAGGCAGACATCAAATGGACAGGCTGCAGTCAATAAGCTCTTGATCATAATTTATGCAGCATTTCAGGTTTAGAGCTCGGTGTTGCCCTTGTGTAAAATAAACTGGTATGGAGAAAGTTGTGTTGCCACTTAAAGGGCACCTGTTCTTTGTTCAGATCATCCGGTGAAGTAGAAGTAGTAGGGGCTCTTGGTTCTTCTAAAAATAATAATTTAGTGTTCTTTTGACCTATTCTTTAATGTGAACTTTAAATGTGTGTTTCACACACTCGCGGTTCTTGGCCTCCTGCTTATCTGTTAAAGCGGACCTGAACTCAGAACGTCCTCCCTGCTCTAAAACATAAGCAGCTGCATAATAACCTTTAAAGAAAAAACATTTATTTGTTACATCTGATACAAATCCTCCAATAAATCTGCAGTGTCTACTTCCTGCTTTCATGGAAGCAGACATAGGGTTAACATCCTGTGTTTGCAAATTAGCTGCTCTGCCGAGGCTGACACAGCTGAGAGATCAAATTACAGCTTGTGATTAGCCGCAGATGATGGGGAATTAGAACGGCTAAACTCTCTAAATACACACAGGGTGCATTGCTCTGTTCTCCTACTGTCCTGTGCAAGAGTTCAGGTCCCCTTTAAAGAGGAACTCCAGTGAAAATAATGTAGTAAAAAAAAGTGCTTCATTTTTGCCCAGAGAATACGTTCAATCATGTCGGCAGATTTGCCCAGAGAATACGTTCAATCATGTCGGCAGATTTGCCCAGAGAATACGTTCAATCATGTCGGCAGATTTGCCCAGAGAATACGTTCAATCATGTCGGCAGATTTTCCCAGAGAATACGTTCAATCATGTCTGCAGATTTGCCCAGAAAATACATGCAATCATGTCGGCAGATTTGCCCAGAAAATACATGCAATCATGTCGGCAGATTTGCCCAGAAAATGCATGCAATCATGTCGGCAGATTTGCCCAGAGAATACGTTCAATCAAGTCGGCAGATTTGCCCAGAGAATACGTTCAATCATGTCGGCAGATTTTCCCAGAGAATACGTTCAATCGTGTCGGCAGATTTTCCCAGAGAATACGTTCAATCATGTCTGCAGATTTGCCCAGAAAATACATGCAATCATGTCGGCAGATTTGCCCAGAAAATACATGCAATCATGTCGGCAGATTTGCCCAGAGAATACGTTCAATCATGTCGGCAGATTTGCCCAGAAAATACATGCAATCGTGTGGCAGACCTGTCCAGAAAACACTTCAATCGTGTAGCAGACCTGGCCAGAACATAAATGCTACCCCTGGCTGCTAATATAAATTAAAAAGAAAAAAAAAACCATTTACTCACCTGCAGCAGAGCTCCTGTTCCGGCCTCCGTCCAGTGCGCAGCTCCCACGATCCTCTGCAGCCAGCAACTCCCAAAGTCTCCAGAGCAGGGCTTCGGACATTTTACTATAGCCCTGCTCTGCCGCTGCGGTGAACTGATACGGCGTCTATTAGATGCCGAAAGTCAGTTCACGCTGGGGGGTGCTTGGAGAATTTTAAGGGGTGCTTCAGCACCCTAAGCACACACCCCCCCCCCCCCCCCCCGCCACTGCCCCCAGTATAGGTAGCTAGCAGTTGCCCCCAGTATAGGTAGCTAGTTGCCCCCAGTGAAGGTAGTATAGTTGCCCCAATATAGCTAGTATAGTTGCCCCCAGGATAGGCAGCATAGCTGCTGCCCCCAATGTAGGTAGTGTTGCTGCCCCCAGTGTAGTTTGTATAGTGGCCCCCGTAGAGCTTCCCTCCAGTATAGCTAGTATAGTGGCCCCCATAGTTGCCCCAGTATAGCTAGTATAGTGGCCCACAGTTTAGATAGTATAGTTGCCTCCATTGTAGCTGGTATGGTGCCCCCCCCCCCAGTATAGGTAATATAGTGGCCCCCATAGATGCCCCCAGTGTAGCTAGTATAGTGCCCTGTGCCCCCCCCCCCCCCCCGTTTAGCTGCCTCCAGTATAGTGGCCCCCAGCTGCCAGCTAGTATAGTGGCCCCCAGTTTAGGTAGTATAGTTCCCCCCCTCCCCCGTGTAGCTAGAAGGAGGGGTGACAGCAGGGATAGCGGCGGGGAGGGGGAAATATCCCCCCCTCCCTCACCTGGGTCCCCTCCTTCTGCCTCTCTTCTCCCCCAAAAATGCGGGCAGCGGGCCGGTGGCAGTGGGCAGCGAGCAGGCGAGCGCGGAGTATACTCACGTTACTTCCGCGTATCAGCCTGGAACGCTGCGTCGCCGTCACGTGCCTCTACTGCGCCTCCAATGATTGGAGGCGCAGAAGAGGCACGTGACGGTGACGCAGCGTTCCAGGCTGATACGCGGAAGTAACGTGAGTATACTCCGCGCTCGCCTGCTCGCTGCCCACTGCCACCGGCCCGCTGCCCGCATTTTTGGGGGGAGAAGAGAGGCAGAAGGAGGGGACCCAGGTGAGGGAGGGGGGGATATTTCCCCCTCCCCGCCGCTATCCCTGCTGTCACCCCTCCTCCTAGCGCTGCTCTTCCCCTCCTTAGTCAGGTGTAGGGGGGTCGTGGCGACACCCCCCTGGCTGACTGGTACCCGGTGCGCCCCGCCCCCCTGCGCCCTTAGGTAGGAACGCCACTGCTAATATCTACAAAGCATGTTCTCATAGCAGCACACGTGTGAGAATGTCTCACTGTAATGGTGACAGCTGTGTGCTCATTGTCTGTGGGTGATGTATGATAGAGGCTTGTAGCCACGCTTGCCTCGGTTAAGTGCCATGTTTATTATATTTGTGTAGGTCGTTCTGATCTGCCATATCTCCCACAGCTGTAATGACAAACTCCAGTGACCACACAAGGTTAGAAATACATTTTGTCCTTGAACGGAGCAGATCTATCAAAATAAGGCAGACATCAAATGGACAGGCTGCAGTCAATAAGCTCTTGATCATAATTTATGCAGCATTTCAGGTTTAGAGCTCGGTGTTGCCCTTGTGTAAAATAAACTGGTATGGAGAAAGTTGTGTTGCCACTTAAAGGGCACCTGTTCTTTGTTCAGATCATCCGGTGAAGTAGAAGTAGTAGGGGCTCTTGGTTCTTCTAAAAATAATAATTTAGTGTTCTTTTGACCTATTCTTTAATGTGAACTTTAAATGTGTGTTTCACACACTCGCGGTTCTTGGCCTCCTGCTTATCTGTTAAAGCGGACCTGAACTCAGAACGTCCTCCCTGCTCTAAAACATAAGCAGCTGCATAATAACCTTTAAAGAAAAAACATTTATTTGTTACATCTGATACAAATCCTCCAATAAATCTGCAGTGTCTACTTCCTGCTTTCATGGAAGCAGACATAGGGTTAACATCCTGTGTTTGCAAATTAGCTGCTCTGCCGAGGCTGACACAGCTGAGAGATCAAATTACAGCTTGTGATTAGCCGCAGATGAGGGGGAATTAGAACGGCTAAACTCTCTAAATACACACAGGGTGCATTGCTCTGTTCTCCTACTGTCCTGTGCAAGAGTTCAGGTCCCCTTTAAAGAGGAACTCCAGTGAAAATAATGTAGTAAAAAAAAGTGCTTCATTTTTTTACCATAATTATGTATAAATGATTTAGTCAGTGTTTGCTCATTGTAAAATCTTTCCTCTCCCAGATTCACATTCTGACATGTATTACATGGTGACATTGTTACTGTGGGCAGGTTATGTAGCTGTTTCTAGCTGTTCTGGCTTTACAGACAGCTGTAAACAGCCATGTCCTGTCTGTGAACATTGTTACATTGTGGCAGTTTGCCCAGGGTACCGCGGTACCCAGAGCTTCTTGTGGGAGGGGTTTCAGCACAAAATCAGTCATACAGCGCCCCCTGATGGTCTGTTTGTGAAAATCATTATATTTCTCATGTAAAAGGGGGTATCAGCTACTGATTGGGATAAAGTTCAATTCTAGGTTGGAGTTTCTCTTTAAGTTGATTAGCTACAGATTTCTACAGTTAACTATATTGGCTTGTACACACCATGCAATTTTCATGTCATATCACCTGATTTATTGATTATTATTTTCCTTTCTGCTTCTGATTGTATAGGAGAGCAGAATACTTTAGAGTATGCAAAGCCATTAACATCTGTCTGGTCTCCAAAGGAGATGACCATATAAAGTCCCCTACAGTGACAGATTCTCTTCATTAGTGCATCAATAGAGAGGATTGTTCATGATCCTCTCGTGCAAAAATCTAGCATGTGTGAAGCTGTCCTGCGATGTTGTATAGCACTTTGTCATAATGTGTAACCACATGATAAATGAGTGTAGTGAATGGTACTGCCACCATGGGGGTGCAGCGCACTCCTCTGCCCTCCCTCTCCATAGAACAGAATGGAGTTGGGGACTGTAGGCAGGCAGCATGCCTGTACAGTGCTCACCCTGAAAACTGTTGCCCTAATGATCACGTAATGATTGTTCAGTGTAACTGAGGCTGAGGATTTTTACATGGCTATGAAACACACAATGATTAACAAAGCACAAATGATAAAAGCGCTCCACTCAGATGTATGAGCACTGGTAACATCACGTCTTTGTACTGGGTTATAAAGTAGCCTATTTATACCACAAGTTCCTGTGCTATCAGCAGCTTTAAAGTGAATGTATTCATTCCATGTGCTTTCCATGGTCAATTAATCTTCATGTTACAGAGACAAAGGCAAGTCAATGCAGCAAAGACTGCTGTAATATACTACACATGTGTTAGGGAAAACAAGACTGCTGGCTTACATTATCTAACATAAAGCACCTTCCTGGTTTCCATATGCATGTGTTTACTGTACATAAATTATGTTGAATCATTTCAATTCAGCATATCATGCTTGAAATCTACTCTAAGATCTTCCAATTTGGCCCCTTGCGTCACAAGCCAGACCTACTCTCGCACTTTGCCCTTAACCCCAATCTAGTCAGACACTAACATTTACACCTGCCCTACCATTCACTTAACAGTGCAAAAAAAATACTTTTTTTATCTATCCCCTGCTTTCAGAAGCCCAGTTCTCTGCCAGGAAAGTATATTATGGCTTTAATTCCTTATCAGTGAGGGATGCTATAGTCCAAATGGAGAGAAACTGCCAGTTGCATAGCTCAGGTAGAGAAAGACAAAAGGCAACACAGGCTAGTTATTTGTATGTCTTGCACTGTACATACCCATATCTATCTCATCATATCACCTGCAACGTAAGCTTCTCTTTAAAGTGAACCTGTATTAAAATGTCTTGAATAACGTTAAAGCATCTACAGATACTGTATGTGATAACAGGATTAACCTGCTGTCTACCTTCTTTAGTTGTGGTCTGTGAGCTTTTTAACCTATTCTTGATACATTCTACCCTCTGCATCCTGGTCACAGGAAGTGAACGTTTGTGTGCTGGTGCATTTTCCTCCTTCAGTGTATGTGAGATTAACGCTTAGTTCCTTTGGCTGTTTAGCCTGTTACAAGTTGTTTATAGTTGTTTCAGTGGAAATCTATAGGTATATGGTCAACTCAAGTCTTATAGACTATACACATATTTAATGCATGGGCATCGGGGGGAGGGGGACAAGGGGCACATTCACTTTTGAGGTTTGTCGCTCTCCTGTTGTCATACGCTGTTACCGCCACGCACCCGATCAACCACATCAGCCGGAGATTTCCCAGCTTGCTCGATTGATTGATGATTTTGAAACTGCAGCCGGAAATCAGTCAAATTGTGGATTGGGGCGTATTTGTTGTGACACGGATTTTCATCCAATTCGATAAAATGATAGAATCAGATGGTCCATTGGGCTGCAAAATTGCTACTTGTATTGCTACCTTCTAACATTTACATGCAAATCTACATCGGTAAACATTTGCAAATCATACCAGTAGGTTGAGCCCAAAAATATTTTCAGACAGTTTTGCTTTCATCTCCTGTCTGTCCCAATTGATATTCTACATTATTACTTGTATTTTGTGTGTGCGTGCGCGCTTTTTTTTTTTGTTTGTTTTTTTACTTTAATAATCGTGCTTTGACCTTATTTCTCACATGTGGATATATATGGTAAGTGTGCCAGTGATTGCATGCCGCCTAATAGAGGGAGTTGTCTGAGAGCTCCTTCCTTCTTCAGGCCTTTGCATTGATTAAAGACCTATTCAGTATTCTCCAGCCAGAGCAGCATATAAAAATTTTCCCTTCGAACACTAGATGGGTTAATGGCTCTATTATAATATACTATCAACAAGCTATACGTTCCAATCCCCCCCCCCCCCCCCACATACGACTCCGGATAATGGAAAAATAAGATTCAGTGTGATTTGATGAGGAAGGCGAAGATGGAAAGGAAACGAGCGACGGGGACAAAATACTAATTGCCAGTTTCTTATTGAACCCAGTAGTACATTTGTTCATTAGGCGAGTGCTGGTGGTTGGCAGTTCAATTACTGAGCTCCCTAGTTGTAATCCAGAGATATTGACTGTGCTAGGCACACAGCAGGTGTGAGGCACACAGGCAGCCTTTATGCCACACATTCCCTTCACCCCGGCTTTCTCCAGAAGGGCGCTTTCTCAAACACTAGCAATGGTGGTTAATAAGTCTTCTCACGCAGCGCTAAGACAAATTGGAAGCTTGATGTTCATGCAGGTTTATTGCTTTTGGTTAAGTGGTAAACGTGGTATGTTCTGGTTTAATGACGAGATCAGTGTGCATCCTTGTAAATGCTACAAATAACATTGGATAACGCGGACTGACAAAGACCACAAGCAACAGAGAAATCTCAGCCCCTAGGATAGAAGGGCTGCAATAGGTCCCTCAAACCACCCTTGCTGAGAGTACTGAATGGCACCTCAGTTCCTATTTATCCCTAGCTTCCTGGTTGTTGAGGTCTGCTCACAGAACTGCAGTACATCTCTATGGTTACAGATGGTAGTAACTGCAGAGGAGCTAGAGGACCCACTGGAAGTTGTCACGGCCAGGATGCAATATCTTGGGGCCTGTTGCGTTCATTCATCCTGGTCACACCTGTAATCTCCTTTCTGGGCCTTTCTCTGGGAGAGGGCTGAGAAAAGCACATAGAGACAAAGGGAGGGAGCCCAAATGATGCAGTATTGTGACTCAATTGGCAGGTTTGTATTTGTAGGAAAAATAAAAATAAGGGTTACGACCAATCCTTCAGCAACCAGCCGAGCTAGCATATGAAGAGAATCCGTCTCCACTTGCACGGCCCCTAGCGCCAAAACTGGACACCACTATAGTGTGCGCTCCATGCACAAGGGTGATTTAGAGATCCAGCAATCGCCAGACCTCGAATTACTTCTCCCTCCGAGTTGGAACGACTCAGAGGGGGAATAGTATTTAACACAACCGTGAATTTAAACGGCAGCAGGGAGAGCCGTCTTTCGACTTCTCCTGTGCCCAGCTCACAGCAGTGTACCAATATGTAGCAGTATATCCAATTAGAAAAGATTGCGCTCCAAAGGAAAACCACTTAACCAGGGGCTCGCAGCTCAAACAAAGTCACCGCTCTTTGATACACCAATGTCAGTACAAACACACCGCGCTCTTCGATCCTGTGACCCCCACTACAGAGGCCCACAGATCATCCCTGGAATATAATCACAGAAAACCGCATATAGTGCTGAATAACGTTTTGTAAAAGGGACCCTTTTCACCACTCCTTGCACTCCACCGGGACGTGCCCACCAATGGAATTGGCAATCGTACACCCCCCTCTGGGTATGCACTCACCGTCAGAATACTTGTATTCTAGCTCATCAGTACTCAAAGTACTTCTCCACGTGTGTCCATCCAGTCCTGCAGAGTTATGGCCCCCTGATGAGTCATTTATGACAAAACGCGCAGGGGAGGAGTCTAGTGACATGCTGACGTTCAGGGAGAGAGGAGACGGCGTACGGTGATAGCTGGCTGTATTCCGCGGTACAGCCGCTGGCTGCCTGTTGCTTTAGTGCACGCCGATCTCCCGGTGTATGTTTATTCCTTTAGCCTGTATGGTTTTATTGGCTTATGGCTTTTTTATAATAAAACGTTTTTTACTGGAACCTGATGCTGGACCCATAACTCTGCAGGACTGGATGGACACACGTGGAGAAGTACTTCGAGTACTGATGAGCTAGAATACAAGTATTCTGACGGTGAGTGCATACCCAGAGGGGGGTGTACGATTGCCAATTCCATTGGTGGGCACGTCCCGGTGGAGTGCAAGGAGTGGTGAAAAGGGTCCCTTTTACAAAACGTTACTCAGCATTCTATGCGGTTTTCTGTGATTCTATTCCAGGGATGATCTGTGGGCCTCTGTAGTGGGGGTCACAGGATCGAAGAGCGCGGTGTGTTTGTACTGACAATATGTAGCAGTGGAAATACAATATTTAAAAAATGATAAAACATGAAGATAAGTGGTGGCTTACCTCAAGAGTGAAACTATCAATAGACCTGAAAAACTCACCAAACGTAACATTTTTCAGATCTAACACAGAACATTTATATCACGCTTTTCTCCTGGCGGACTCAAAGCGCCAATGCTTTGACATCCTTGAGGAAAGCTACCTCTTATCTTTATGTTTTATAGTTTTTAAATATATTGTATTTCCACTTGGGCACCTCTTTATATGCACACCCAGATGGAGATGCTGCTTGCTTGGCAGTAGGCAACATCTCCCACAATGCAACGAGGTTCACAGACAGCAAACTGTCTGGGCCATGACATCATACTGTGGGGGAGGGGTTTCATCTCAATATCAGCCACACAGATGTCCCTGATAAAGGCAAAGATTTTTCATTGGAAAAGGTGTATCGGCTACAGATTGGAATGAAGTTCAGCCCTGGGTTAAAGTTCCTCTTTAATGGAGTTGTAGGGGTAAAGAGAGTTGCAATACTTTTTACTTCCTGCTTTGTGCAGATTTATGAACCATGGAGACAAACAACGATAGGATAGTTATGGCTATTTTTACAAGCAGCACACTGTTGCCAGGATTGCCAGCAGGTTTCCTAAAATAAACGAATAAATAAGCTGTAACAGCTGCAGATGGAAGATGAAAGATAACATTGCACAGCTTTCAGTTACAAAAAAAGTTGTTTAGGGATGAAATTCGCTATTCGCCCACTGAAGTGTGCTTATCCTTTGAGGAATGTTAAAACTTTTGCAGATGATGACTTCTGAAGGACAGAAAAGAATTAAAGGCTATAAAATGCTCTTTTCTGTATTTTTCCCATAAACAGTACTGTGTATTTTTTTGTGATTTTCGGATTTCATGTTGTCATATTTACCACTCTGGAAAGATCATGGGTCAGACGGTTAAGTAGGTATTACAGTAAATTGGACTGAGTGCCAATTTAAATGATTTGTGTCATTCCTTCTCCGACACTGGACTGAGTCATGTGACTTTTTGGTCCCACAAGAGATCAAAACAGGAGATTTAGTTGTTGCTAGGATAATGGAATGCTCAGCATTCATGTCTTTGGATTGGCCGGGGATAATGTGCTTTGTCAGCCTGCCCTGTGGTCAGATGTCTATCCTGCTGCTTAGTGACCATCTTGTTCTCTATGGAGTAGCTACCCTCAGGCATTTGTCTTCTGTGTACTGAGTTTTTAGTCATTTCTCTGTAATGTGCGATTTTTACACATTGCTGATGGTTTCACAGATCTGTTCTAAGAAAAAAAAAAAAGACAGACTGCAGTTTTTTTTAAGTACACTAAACAATTAGTAGGGATGATACAAAAATCATCTGAGTTGCCAAATGAGACTAGCTAGCCTGTGTCGGCTACCCATAGTAGGTAAAGAGGCCCATACAGAAGGACAGATGCAGTGCCCTCCCCATACTGCATCCCCATACTGCACCACTGCATAGCATGCAGTGCCTTCCCCATACTACACCCCTGTATAGCATGCAATGCCCTCCCCATACTGCACCACTGTATAGCATGCAATGCCCTCCCCATACTGCACCACTGTATAGCTTGCAATGCCCTCCCCATACTGCACCACTGTATAGCATGCGGTGCAGTGCCTTCCCCATACTGCACCACTGTATAGCATGCAATACCCTCCCCATACTGCACCACTGTATAGCATGCAATGCCCTCCGCATACTGCACCACTGTATAGCTTGCAATGCCCTCCCCATACTGCACCACTGTATAGCATGCAATGCCCTCCCCATACTGCACCACTGTATAGCATGCGGTGCAGTGCCTTCCCCATACTGCACCACTGTATAGCATGCAATGCCCTCCCCATACTGCACCACTGTATAGCATGCAATGCCCTCCCCATACTGCACCACTGTATAGCTTGCAATGCCCTCCCCATACTGCACCACTGTATAGCATGCGGTGCAGTGCCTTCCCCATACTGCACCACTGTATAGCATGCAATGCCCTCCCCATACTGCACCACTGTATAGCTTGCAATGCCCTCCCCATACTGCACCACTGCATAGCATGCAATGCCCTCCCCATACTGCACCACTGTATAGCATGCGGTGCAGTGCCTTCCCCATACTGCACCACTGTATAGCATGCAATGCCCTCCCCATACTGCACCACTGTATAGCATGCAATGCCCTCCTCATACTGCACCACTGTATAGCTTGCAATGCCCTCCCCATACTGCACCTCTGCATAGCATGCAATGCCCTCCCCATACTGCACCACTGTATAGCATGCGGTGCAGTGCCTTCCCCATACTGCACCACTGTATAGCATGCAATGCCCTCCCCATACTGCACCACTGTATAGCTTGCAATGCCCTCCCCATACTGCTCCACTGTATAGAATGCGGTGCAGTGCCCTCCCCATACTGCACCACTGTATAGCATGCAGTGCCTTCCCCATACTGCACCACTGTATAGCATGCAGTGCCCTCCCCATACTGCTCCACTGTATAGCATGTGGTGCAGTGTCTTCCCCATACTGAACCACTGTATAGCATGCAGTGCCCTCCCCATACTGCACCACTGTATAGCATGCAGTGCAGTGTCTTCCCCATACTGCACCACTGTATAGCATGCAGTGCAGTGCCTTCCCCACACTGCACCACTGGTATAGCATGCAGTGCCCTCTCCACACTGCACCACTGTTATAGCATGCAGTGCCCTCCCCATACTGCACCACTGTATAGCATGCGGTGCAGTGCCCTCCCCATACTGCACCAGTATATAGCATGCAGTGCCCTCCCCATACTGCACCACTGTATAGCATGCAATCTATAATGGCATTAGACTTTACATGGACAAAATATCTGATATTCCCACTGCTGTGCTTGTGTGTGATGCATTATCATATGATGGTATTCATTTTTGTCTTCAGGGCTTTCATTGCAATTGAAGGGGGGTAAGCACTGTACCAGGTAACAGTACAGAGCCACGGAATATGTTGCCACTTTATAAATCCAGAATAATAAAAGTGGCTCTGCTTTGTAGTATGACACCCATTGTAAATGTTTCTTAAGTGACATATAATAGTGCAATAATGCAAAAAATGATTCAAGATACCCACTTCAACAGTAATTTTCTTGGTTTCAGCATCAGAAACCCTTCCTACAGCTACATATTGCTTTATATTGGTATGTAGCCCCGCCCTCCCAGTGATGTCACAGCCAAGGCTTTTTATGCACAGTCAGAATGTCAATCGGGTTTGGGGAAAAATTTACAATGGGCCAACACTGGTTAAATAATTTATAAATGAATATTGTAAAAACAAAAAACAAAAAAAAACAACACAATTCTATTCATTGTCCTTTTCACTACAGTTGTTCTTTAACATCTTATATTAAACTGAAATTCTACTTTCGCTTAGAAAAAGACAAGCCCACTCATTTCCACTCTGTACATTCAATAACCCTTCTGTTTACTTGCTTTTATAGAAGTACGTAAAACAAGTGCATGTAAAATAGTTATTCGCTTGTATCTTTGCTTCATGGCTTTTTTTTTTATCTGATAACTTTATTTGCATAGTACATGAGAATATAGTATTATTTATGTGTTCTTATTGACTTCATGTCTGTAGAGCCTCGCAAGCCGTTTTCCCTGTGCACAAAGCATTTACATTAAGCTGGTGTACATTCTCTGCCTTCCCAGGCCAGCCGTGCTTTTCTAATAAAAGCTGATGATCTGGAAGGCAGCTGATTGATCAGTGTAATATTTCACCATTGAAGGGGAGTTTCTCTCCAGCAGTCCCTGTGTGTTTTGCCATTTAACAGAAAGTTAATCATCAGCAGAGCTCATTGTTGAGGTTCCCACTGTAGCGCTATTGACATCACTCCAGCCTATATGTGTAATTGACTAAATGAGCCATTGTCATTAACATTTCACTGGTTTGTAGATCAAGCCCCCTTTCCTCCTTTGTCTTCATGCTCCATTTGTAATGCCCATTTGTCAAATGATAATGTGATGTGAGGCCATTACCTGGGAACTAATGTTTTCCTGGAGAACAGGAGAGAGTGCTGCTCCTCTGCCCTCCTTCCATTACCAGAGGGGCCGGTAGACCTCCCTGCAGTCATGGTGGAGCAGCACTCTAGCAGCTTGCAGCCTTTGTTGTGTGTAATGCTGGCCACACATTAGCAGACTGACCCAGCAGATGTTAGATCCTCCAAAGTACCAACAGTGCAGGTGTTTTGCTGAAACAAATAGGAAGTTAAACCTCACGCAAACATGCAACAACTTCCCCTGAGACTGCAACCTCCTGTCCTCCAATCAAACTGCTCCCAGACCCCAATATGAAATCTAATGCAGCACAGTATTATACATGATCCTGCACTAGGTCATAACCCCTCTCCTTTTCAGTGGCAGGGTATAGGGACGTTAACTTTTGTCCACTGTCTGGTTGTTTCTGCACGTCCTGTGACAACAAGTCATGCCATGTGCTGCATGTTACTGTTACTGGATTTTTACTGTTTATTATTTACATTTATTACTGTTAATAAATAGTATCATCCTGATTCAAAACATCTTGTTAGACTTCTAATACAACTTCTCTGATCTATGGTCCTCTGTTTTACATCCTTTCTGTCTGCAGCTTGGCATAAATGGTTAGGCAAAGCCGCTCTGCACTCTGCTGATTGGACAGTGAAGGACACCTGAAAGGGGATATGGTGGCTGCCATATTTATTTCCTTTTGAGCAATACCAGTTGCCTGACTATCCTGCTGATCCTCTGCCTCTAATACTTTTAGCCATAGACCCTGAGCAAGCATGCAGCAGATGAGGGGTTTCTGACATTTTTGTCAAATCTGATGAGATTAGCTGCATGACACTACTGCAACCAAATAGATCAGCAGGACTGCCAGGCACCTGGTATTGTTTAAAAGGAAATAAATTTGACAGCCTGCATATACTTCTCGCTTCAGGTTCCTTTTAAAGTGGAGCTGAACTCTTTCCCAGGACACAAGGAAAACAGAAATGCATTGTGTGTTTTTAGAGAGATGAATCCGTCTAATTCTCCCTCATCTTCAAGTAGAGCAGAGACGAAGTAATAAATGTCATTTTTTAAATTTATTTTTATATCCGCCCTCCCTCCCCCCGACAACCAATTACAGTGATCAGCTCTCATAGGCACCAGCCTATGAAAGCCAATCGTTCTCTGAGCCTCTCCAGGCAACAGCCGACTGACATGGCTGTCCCCAGTACAGCACTGCCGTAGATTGCAGCACTGTACAATGTAATTAGACAGTGGTTTCGCCGTCTAACAGTCTCCTAGCGGCAAGCGGGGATGCGCCCCAGCAAAAACCCCGCCCCAGGACTCAATCGGGAGGGGGTTAAGGTAGCCCATTATATTAAATAGAAGTGGTAAAATTGTACAATCAAGATCGTTTTATTAATGGGCACCTTAAGATACATAAACCTGTACCATTAGTGTTACCATCCAGATCGAGCTCAGTCATGCAGGCAGCACTCAGGGAAATGATCGGTATACAGACATGTCCTTGTGATATTCTAGAGTCCTGATGTGTTATTGGGGGAAGGATGGGGGATGACAGAGTGGTGCATGATGGGACAATTGTTGCGGTCAGGAGGGGAACCATGCACTCCACTGAGACAGTATTCCGGATCTTTTGCCAATGGATCAGGCGGATGTACAAGATTGTAGGTTATGCAATGCCCTGACCATCCGCCTCTGCCAAGTTTAGTCTAGTAGGGTGTACAAGGCTTTAGTGGTGATAATCAGATGCATAGAGCTACGACAACTATACTGTACAATGAGCCCTATTGATGCATAGTGTAACCTTCCCTCTGATTGCTGCCACAAAGGAGATCACATTATGAGATTATGAAAAAAATCACATAGTTTACTGGTAGGATCTACAAGCACATTAAATCATTTTTATTGAGCCCGTTGTTTTGTCTGCGGTTCTCTGGTACAACAGACATGAATATTTCAGTTCACCTCATTTGCATGACTGTCTTTGTAAATGAAACCTTTTGAATGCCCTGCTGAACCTTGGCTTTCATATACTGTATATGTATAAATACACTCGGTAACCTAGCAACAGAGGCAGGTGGATGCTAATACTGTGCTCTTTGTGTGCACCGTACAGGCCAGACACTGCTGCTTGTGCTGTGTGGGTGACACCACATATAGGTTTCAAGTGCTGATCCCAGGTTGTGTTTTTATTGGCTCAGTATTCTGTTTTTATTGCCTCATACCTTGTAAAGTTTTGCATCTTATTTTAGGAGCTCAGCCATCCATAATGTTATGTTTTCATGTCCTGATAGGGAAGTTAACAATTAATTGTTCTTTTGTCTGAACGCTGCCCGCGTTCCTCTGATGGTTTTTTTGGCCGATGATTTATGGGAAAGCCTGCGAGTTGGTGGAACACTAAACACAGATGGGCCTGAAGGAAATGTTTAGGATGTATTGTGTCTCTTGTAAAGGGGAAAGCAGCGCACCGGGCTAGGAAATGAGGTCATAGTAAGTAACATGTTTGCTTTTGTTGCTACCACAAGGAAACTATGTGGGAATTTAGGAGATTATGCGTGGGCTATTAAAGCTGTCTTTTATTAGGTATTAACTATGTAAGTATCTACAGAGTTGAGATGATCGATGTTGGATATGGCAGTTTTACATGGTGGCACAGTGGATAGCACTCTTGCCTTGCAGTGCTATGGTCCAAGGTTCACATCTGAGCCTAGACACTGTTATCTTCATCATCATCATCATTACTGTGCATGGAGTTTGTTTGATTGGCCCATGTTTCCTTCAGGCACTCCACTTTCCTCCGACTTCCCCAAAAAATTGGATAAGTTAATTGGCTTCCTCCAAAGTTGGCCTTCCGTCAGATGGTTCCCACTGCCCCTACTCAGGCTCTAGTGTGTGTACAACAACCTCCAATTCCCCAGGATGGAGGACTGGGACTAGGGTGAGGCTGGAGAACTGGGACTAGGGTGAGGATGGAGGACTGGGACTAGGGTGAGGATGGAGGACTGGGACTAGGGTGAGGATGGAGGACTGGGACTAGGGTGAGGCTGGAGGACTGGGACTAGGGTGAGGCTGGAGGACTGGGACTAGGGTGAGGCTGGAGGACTGGGACTAGGGTGAGGCTGGAGGACTGGGACTAGGGTGAGGCTGGAGGACTGGGACTAGGGTGAGGCTGGAGGACTGGGACTAGGGTGAGGCTGGAGGACTGGGACTAGGGTGAGGCTGGAGGACTGGGACTAGGGTGAGGCTGGAGGACTGGGACTAGGGTGAGGCTGGAGGACTGGGACTAGGGTGAGGCTGGAGGACTGGGACTAGGGTGAGGCTGGAGGACTGGGACTAGGGTGAGGCTGAAGGACTGGGACTAGGGTGAGGATGGAGGACTGGGACTAGGGTGAATACAGTATTGTTCAAGAATTATAACAGAGGCGCCAATCAGAATAAAATAATTTAAAATATCATAAAATGGGGGGACTTGGATGATTTACCACCCCAAAAATCAGACACTAATTTTGATATAAATAATCATTCACAATTTATTAATTTAACTCCCACAATCTTGCAACGCGTTTCACGGGTCTGTCGCCCGCTTCCTCAGGCAGTATAAAACAGGAGCACTGAAGTGTCACTTGGTCTAAGTGTAGCACCTCTGTCAAAGGTAGTGCTACACTTAGACCAAGTGACACTTCAGTGCTCCTGTTTTATACTGCCTGAGGAAGCGGGCGACAGACCCGTGAAACGCGTTGCAAGATTGTGGGAGTTGAATTAATAAATTGTGAATGATTATTTATATCAAAATTAGTGTCTGATTTTTGGGGTGGTAAATCATCCAAGTCCCCCCATTTTATGATATTTTAAATTATTTTTTTTCTGATTGGCGCCTCTGTTATAATTCTTGAACAATACTGTATCCACCTGTTGGATGGGTGTGATTACCTAATCCTTCTACGGAGAGCGACTTCTTAGCCTGAGAGGGGACAGGCCTAACATCCCCACAAGTGTTTCTAGTGGTTGCCTATGCTCGGCAACCCATTTTTGTGAGTATTAATCTCTTTTCAAAAATTTTATCGATTGTGTTACAGTACGCACTATTATGGCTCTCGATTTTCTTTTTGTTTTACATGGGACTAGGGTGAGGATGGAGGACTGGGACTAGGGTGAGGATGGAGAACTGGGGCTAGGGTGAGGATGGAGGATTGGGACTAGGGTGAGGATGGATGACTGGTGTCACAGGGTTCCTAGTGGCCGGACTGCACAATGCCTTCCAATCGGTTTCAGCACACAGACCATGCAAGCTGTGGTCGCAATCGGTGCGCAGAAACCGCTGGGAATTTGCCTGCAGACCGACTAGAAGAGAGCCTGCGAGTTACGGTAATTACAAATTATACACTATTTCAGGGTATAGCTGTTACCACCTCTGTTACCATGGGACAGAGAAACCCACTGCCTGACTCTAGACCTGCAAATAGAAAACGGTTAAACACACTCTATTTTATCTAGCTATCAACAATAGTAGCGACTCTTCAGAAGTCAGGGTTCAGTTTGTGCGGCTGAATAATAGGGTAGCTGAACGAATAAATGACGTTAGCGTCGTTTATTAAAAATGCAATATAAATAATTCATATATACAGAAAATCATTAAAATCAACAATTATAGAAACATTAGTAGCCAGTATGAAAATAAAAAGGAGAAAATACTTAGGTTCGTGGAAATATGTCCTTTCTGGGAAAACTCGTAAAGTTCCTTTGTTTCGGTTCAAAAGCAAAGTTCAGACAAGATGGCCGCTAACCACAGGGTCCTCTGGCTAGCAGCAGCATGCTCTCATGAAGATGGGATTTGGAGGACTGAGGTCCGCCTGCTGGCAATGTGCTTTTGATAAAGCTGGTTTGGGGGCGTGGCAACGCCTGCCCCCTCTGAATTACCCACCAATGACAGTTTATTCCCTCTGAGAGAGATTTTAGGTTTAAACTTATAAAATGCTGTAACTCATAAACGATACATGCCATATTTAGGTGGATAGCAGATTCATAATTGTCAGAAAATACTGATTAATATGACATCAGACGTGATTAGGGCAGCGGGCCCAGTTCCTGAGAAGGGTCATACACCAATAACCGGACGGGTTATTGCGATTAATTTTATATCAGCACATTGGGCAGATTTTAACGAATAAGACTATATGAATTTCATAGCTGTGCTATACCTTGTCTCCATGTAACAGACAGAAATCATACAACACATGCATTCAAATCTGCCCCCATCTGTGCCGCACTGGCTAGCTCTTCCAGGGCCACCTGGGGAGCTAGCTTCCGGGCTTCCTTTCAGGCAGCCATATGGCTGAAGCAATTGACACCTCTGCTAAGGCCCAGATTCCAGTCACATGCTAATTACAAATCACAGGCATCCTGTACCTTAGGTTACTGAACTATTTCTCTGCTGAGGGAGGGAGAGACCCCAGGTTTCACTGCCTGGTATCCACAGACAGACAATCCAGATTTGGCAACGCAACGACAATCTGTGCAGCAAACCGATTGCGATTGCGTTCGCATTCTCTTTTCTTGCGGCTGTTCTGTGACAACTGGGACTAGGGTGAGGATAGAGGACTGGGACTTGGGTGAGGATGGAGGACTGGGATTAGGGTGAGGATGGAGGACTGGGATTAGGGTGAGGATGGAGGACTGGGATTAGGGTGAGGATGGAGGACTGGGATTAGGGTGAGGATGGAGGACTGGGATTAGGGTGAGGATGGAGGACTGGGATTAGGGTGAGGATGGAGGACTGGGATTAGGGTGAGGATGGAGGACTGGGATTAGGGTGAGGATGGAGGACTGGGACTAGGGTGAGGATGGAGGACTGGGACTAGGGTGAGGATGGAGGACTGGGACTAGGGTGAGGATGGAGGACTGGGACTAGGGTGAGGATGGAGGACTGGGACTAGGGTGAGGATGGAGGACTGGGACTAGGGTGAGGATGGAGGACTGGGACTAGGGTGAGGATGGAGGACTGGGACTAGGGTGAGGATGGAGGACTGGGACTAGGGTGAGGATGGAGGACTGGGACTAGGGTGAGGATGGAGGACTGGGACTAGGGTGAGGATGGAGGACTGGGACTAGGGTGAGGATGGAGGACTGGGACTAGGGTGAGGATGGAGGATTGGGGCTAGGGTGACTAGGGAAAGGCTGGTGGACTCAAAGCACCAGAGCTGCAGTTACTAGGACGGTCTCTATAGGCAGTAGCAGTGTTAGGCACACTTGCCCGAGGTTTCCTACTGAATAGGTGCTGGCTTGCTGAACAGGCAGAGCCGAGATTCGAACCCTGGTCTCCTGTGACAGAGGCAGAGCCCTTAACCATTACACCAGGGACTGCGACTATAGTGAGGCTAGAGGACTAGGATTATGGTAAGGATCAATGACTAGAACTATAATCATGATTAGATTGTGAGCCCCTCTAAGGGACAGATGGTGACAAGGCCGTGTACTCTGTAAAGCAAGGCGGTAGATGTCAGTGCTATGTAAATATAAAGGATTGGCTAGGAACATACCACAGTACATGTACATGTATAGAACAGGCTACAAATAGCAATAGCAAAGGTATTAAAAGGAAACCCGTGAGAAATAAAAGTTCCCCATAATGGGTACTCGCCTTGGGAGGGAAGCCTCTGGACCCTCCGCCCGTTCCGACACTGTCTAGTCTGCAAAACAGCTTGGCGACGGTTTCCACATGTTCAGTAGCTGTGGGCCTGCTTGGGCCCTGGCAAAAAAGCAGAGCCTGATCAGGTCCATGCTGCTGCGCATGCATGAGCCGCCTATGAAGTAGCACGGACACCATCAGGCTCATCTTTTGCACTGAAGCACATCCAGGTCCATGCTACTGTGCAGGTGCAGTGCGCACACGCTTCGGGGGTCTCCGTGCTGGAATGGAGAGGAGCAGGGAAATGGGGGAATACACTGGACTATGCAGAGGCTCCCCTCTCCTGAGGTAAGTATCTATCTTAGGCGTTTGCAAACTTCGCAGATTTGCTTTAATAATGATTTGGAATAATGTACACAGCATGATTTAGTGCATAGTTCTTCTTTGTGTTAGTGGAGCTGGTCATGCAGCTGCCCAGCATATTGAGGCTTCCTGTGAGGTATGATAAGTTCACCTTTCCACCAGTGTGTGTGTTATTTCCATCCTGCAGGCAGCACAACATGTGAAGTATCTCCCGGAGCAGCAGTCTCTTGTAGTTTGCCCACTCGGTTAATTATTAACTGGGCCATCTGGTGCCCACGCCGTGTTCTGATCCGAGCTGTCATATCAATGATTTAAAGAAACGTGTTTCTGTGGAAATGTAATGCAGGTCAGAGCAGGCAAATATTTTATGTGCGATAACACCTGTGCCAAACCTGGCTCAGAGTTCAAAGCAAATACATCACCAATTAATGGGCTATTTTTTCCCCCTTGTCGTTGTCAAGTTTATAACCGACACATCCAGTGCTTTACAATTCTCATTTGTATGTTCTGCAGCTGTGACAGCTCTAAAAGGAAATGTATAAAATTTACATGAATAAAATGTGTTTACATAGCGTTACCATCCTCTGCAGCACTTTACTGTTTATATAGTCGTGTCGCTAGCTTTACCTCAGAGGGGCTCACAATCTAATCCTACCCTAGTCATACGCTAATGTCCTACCATACACCATGCAAGACGTTGCAGCATGGCTGTACAACGTTTCTTCTCTTAAAATATTGCTTTAGTGATCGAGTCGCAGTCGTTAATAGCGATCTTTATTGCACATGTGAATGAACCTTAAAGTGAACCTCCGGACTAAAAATCTACTCAGCAGAACTGAAAAGGTTTGGTGTTTCTTTAACAGTTTCACAGCATCAGAACTTTGTTTTTCTTACCAAAGCATCAATTTTAGCTGCATTTTTAGCTAAGCTCCGCCCATCAAAGAAAAAAAAGCCCGGGCTTTTTTTCCCCCTGATGCTGTGTAGACATGATGGGATTTCCTATGTTGTTGTTCACCTTGCCTAGCAACTGGGAGGTGTGATCAGCACACAGGACAGTTGGAACTGTGTCTCATGCTCCCTGTCACCTCCTTTCAACCAAAGAGATGGCTGCCATCATGAAATCAAACATTTGCCTGTTCTTTTAAAACAGGGTGGGTAAGAGATTTTATTACCTATCTATTTTAATTAACATAACTAATGTAACTTAATGACAGTATGTTTGTTTGTTTAGGCTGGAGTTCCTCTTTAACCCTAATTTGGTGAAGGGCTTAATGTATTATGCTTTTGGAATGTGGGAAGGAAACAGAGTGATTGTAGATAACTTACACAAACACTGGTTGAACATGCAAACCGCACAAAGATACAGTCCAGGATGGGAACTGATCCCTGGACTCTGTGCTGCAAGATGAGAGCATTTCAGGCAGTCTTTAAAGGCAATGGTATACATGAATTGTGTAACCTACACCTGCCTAAGGCAACACAGACACCTTGTTCTGAATGTTTTGTTTTGTTTTTGTAATAAACGCTTTATGTATATTCTCCTCTGAGCCAGGACTGCGTACATATCTTTGACTTGTTTTCCTCTGTGACGTCCTCAAATGTCCTTTGTCAGTTTGTTCTTAGTCGGCCATAGCAGCTGTTCCTTGCGCTGACTCCCCTCTCTCCTGTGTAGAGAGTGGCACAGAGGCATACAGTCAGAGAAAGAGTGTGAGATGCAGGTCATGTTATTTACATAATTTCCAGAATGCAAGATGGCAGCTCCCATGACCCAGAGGGAATTTGTTCTGTTGTTCTGGCCTGATACAGTATATACGCCTTAGTCTGTCACCAGACTGGCCCATAGGCATTGAGACTCATCTGTTAGGCAGCTTTAATCTTCCTTGGCATCAGATCTGGTATTGATTAATTAAACAAGCCTGATGATGATCATATGAATTATTTTGATGCATTTATATTGCTCTGATAGCTCGCACAGTGCTTTGCCGAGTAGGTTAATAATTCACATCACTAACGGTCTCTTGGAGGAGCTCGCATTCCAATTTCTGTATTGTAGTTACAGAATGTGCCTACCGCAGTCTAAGTTCAGTTTTGGGAATGCGTTAATTTACCAGAAGGCCCAAATTTACTTCTCAGGAGCCTATGGGCACAGATGTCCTGGCACCCTAGGCTTTGCCCTCTATGAACCCACAAACTCCCCACCGAACCGCACTGCAAGTGTGCTGGCTGGCCCAGCTTTCACCTCCTCCCTACTTCCCCAGCCTGGCATAGGTAGCCACAGGTGCCCCTTTATATTGAGGGCACTTCTTGTTACCTAATACTAAGAATCTTGAGTTGGCCCAAGTATTAGGTAGCTAGAGATGCCCCCAGCTGAAGGGAGATCTCGTCAGTGGGATGCAGAGAGCCGGGTGAGTGACATCTCATGTATGCTCTGCTGAGAACTCTTTATTGGTAAGCAAAGAGGTACTGGGAAAAGGGAGTGAGCCGCCTTTCTATCATCAGACGCCTGTAGTCACGTGCCTAAGGTGCCCTTTGGAAGATCCAGCTATGTCTGCCAGTATGTTTTTGAAATGTTAAAGGAAATCATAGTGCCATGTTCCCCACAAATATAGCCATGTCACCCACACTGATATTGCCATGTACCCCATGAATGCTTCCACCAATGGCTGGGTAGAGATAGTACATGTATGCAGTGCGTTTATCCTCATCTGTCACATAAAGACGGCACCCCTCTTCTCTTGTATGTTTCGCAGCTCCCCTCCTGTCAGTAACCTTCCCAGCGTGCTTTGCATGCCAAAGAGAAAGTGACTGGCAACTAATATAACCCCTCCTGCTATGGTTCCCTGCATGCCAAAGAGAAAGTGACTGGCAACTAATATAACCCCTCCTGCTATGGTTCCCTGCATGCCAAAGAGAAAGTGACTGGCAACTAATATAACCCCTCCTGCTATGCTTCCCTGCATGCCAAAGAGGGGGAGGAATTTCAGCATTTTACTTTATTTCAAGTATGTACAGTACCAGCATATTTCCCCACAGTGCTTTGCAGAGAATGTTGATCTCATCACTAACTGTCCCTACAGGGCTCACAGTGTAACATGTTCACCACAGCCTGGGGCTGGGGAAAGGCCATGTGTTTTTGATGAGTACATGCATCCATAAAGGGGCCCCAGTAAAAAGGGCGATGGAGATAGCTCCTAGTAAAATATCTGTACAATTTCAAATGTTCTACTAGTTAATTCCGATCTTTAACAATAACCTAACCTTACCTTAACACTAGCCTGCCCTCTCGATGCCTAACACTGACTGATTTCCCCTGGTGCTTCCTAACCTAACCCCCTGTTGGGTAATGCCTAACACTAAGGACTCTGCTGCACTGCCTAACCCTGAAACTCCCCTGGTGGAACTTAAAGACAGTAACCAAGAATTGAACTTCATCCCAATCAGTAGCTGATACCCCCTTTCACGTGAGAAATCTTTTCCTTTTCTCAAACTGATCATCAGGGGGCTCTGTATGGCTAATGTTGTGGTGAAACCCCTCCCACAGTGTGATGTCATGACCATGGCCCTGACAGTTTCCTGTCTGTAAACCCAATTCCATTGAGGGAGATAGCTGTTTACAGCTGTTTCCAACTGCAAGAAAAACAAGCAGCATCTCACCTGCCAGCAGTAAAAATGTCACATGTGATAAATGTCAGAATGTAAATCAGGGAGAGGAAAGATTTTACAACGGGCAAACACTGACTAAATCATTTATACATACAATTATTGAAAAAATGAAGCACTTTTTTTAAATTACATTATTTTCACAGGAGTTCCCCTTTAACCTGCTGATGCCTAACCCTGGCATCCACTGTTTGTAGCCTCAATTTTCACCTGCTATTTTATTGAGCACTGGCGTAACCTCTAATCGCGGCTGTTATCATTACCGCCTATGGTGGCGCCAATTTTACCAGGGCAAATTAAGGAATTACATTGTATAATCTTCTTGGAGATTACTCTCGGTATATTTGAAATTTGAGTTACATGATCTTAAGTGAAGTTCTCAGCTTCAGGAACCTACATCCGACTAGAGCTCAGTCAGAAAGCAATGCCCCTTTGCAGCATTATCATGTGAGGAGTATTGCACAGGTGTACTGTGGGTAGAAAGGCAGGATTTGTCTCTAGCACCATAGTCACAATACCCCTCCATAACAAATGGATGTTACATCCAGACATCATAGGAGTGGACAAGGAAGGGAAAAGCTATTGTCTCAACTTTGTTAGGAAAATGTGCGATCTTACATGTTTTTATTCAGTCCATTTTTAATTTTCTTTACTGTTTTCTCCTACTGCTAATTAGGGAGCAGGCTTTCTTAGCGGATCATGTGACCAGCTCTGGTAACCGTGACTCCAGCTATGTGGCGTGATTGGAAATATACAGTAGGGGAAGGATGCTGTACATGCTGATTGGAGAGTAGCTTGGAAAGTCATGTCTGCTCAGATGTAGCTGTTGGGGGCTGCACTGTCAGAGGGGTTTATGGGATCAGGAAGGATTTTTCCCACTGTGATGATAAATTGGCAGCAGCCAACAGGTTTTGTTTTGCCTTCCTCCAGATCAGCATGGCTAGAAATGATTAGAATAGATTCACTTTGAACTTCCATTGTAGAAATATTTAACAGCAGTGCAGGATTAGACCGGGTAACTCTGGTCAGCAAATAACAAGAGCTCCTCGTGAAAGCAAAATAATAATGTGGATGTGGATTTGTGTGTTTCTCTGTGTCTGTATCCCTGTGTGGGTTTCTGTGCATGTCTGTGTGTTCTGCGTGTATGTATGTGCATGTGTGTGTGCATCTTTGTGTCAGCATGTCTGGTTGGAATATCCTGCTCTGCATAGGCAATAGTTTTTCAGAGCAAGGATTTCCTGTATTCATTTTACATAGTTACCAGAGATTCTCTGTATGTGCCATTTCTGCCATGTGGGGCCAGGGCACATCAGCTGACCTTATGCCATGTATAATGGCCGTACCAGACTGTGGTATCCCTACATTTCATATAACCGTTCTGATGCTGTCATCATCTGCCTCTAATGCTGAGGAGATATCTATGCTGGGATCGGTTAGCATCTGCCTATGAGGACAAATAAATGATGCATGAATTCAAACACTTCTTTCCCAAGCCCTTGATTAATTCTTAAAAGGCACACTTTTCTACACTGTTCTTAACACACTTGCCATGCAAGTCCCTTATACTTAATGATTCACTGGATATCACTCCTAGAAAACCAACTGCAAGGACTTGAACTGCACTGACATTCCCCAAACCCATGGTAGCTGGTCGGACTTGATTGAGCAGTTAGTCCATGTGCTGACATATACTGCCGTCACTCTCGCTTTATTGCAGCCTGGGTCACCCCAAGTGCACGACTGTTGTGCTTTACAGTAGTTTAATAAAACGGTAACCAGGAAAAGGATTGTACAGATGTATATTTTACACATCAAAAAATGGATGAAAAATCCATAGAGAAATGACATCAGTGTCAGTTTATATGGAGGTGGTTGTTGATTTTTGGGGCTGCCTTTCAGCCTGTTCAGTTGTGCTTTGTAGATGTGGTCTATTATTATTATTATTATTATTATTATTCAGTATTATTATTATTATTCAGTATTTATATAGCCCTGACCTCTTCCACTGCACATGCAAATAATTCTGGATAATATTCAAGTTTAAAAGACTGAAGCGAGAGGGATATGGAGGCTGCCATATTTATTTCCTTTTAAGCAATACCAATTGCCTGGTTGTCCTGCTGATCCTCTGCCTGTAATACTTTTAGCCATAGACCCTGAACAAGCATGCAGCAGATCAGGTGTTTCTTACAATGTCAGATCTGACAGGATAGCTGAATGCTTGCTTCAGGTGTGATTCAGACACTACTGCAGCCAAATAGATCAGTCGGCTAGCCAGGCAACTGCTATTGTGTAAAAGGAAATACCTATGTCAGCCTCCATATCACTCTCACTTCAGTGTCCTATAGTGCAAATTGTACGCAACTTGGGTTTGGGCAAATCAAATGAGCTTCATGTTGATTTTGATTGGCCCTGTTCCAAATTGCATATCATTTGCATGAAATTCCCACACAAGTCAGAATTATTTGCATCCCGTTGACCATCTCTGGTGTTGGTCGGAAAAAAAAGAGAGATACAGAATTGAGTTTGAAAGGGAGTCTCACCGCTGCTTATTAGTGTTGGTCGACTAGCTATGTGGTCGATTCACTGAGCATTCAGTCAAACAGGCCGATATTATTGGGGCCAATCAAACATCGAATGCAAACACCATCCAAGTCATTGGGGGGGGGGGGGGGGTTGTGTTGTTGTTGTTGTTCTGGACAGTGTAGAGCTTTTACAGCCTCCAAGAAAATGTAAAAAGGCATGTCAAGACTTCCACTGCTCTACACTACACAAGCCAAGAGAAAGCCTCATACTAATAGTGCTATGGCTGCCCTGGTGTCATGTGTCCTAGAACAGGGCTTTTCAACCTTTTCACTAATCGTACCGCTTTTGTCTCCGGTAAATTTTGAAGTACCCCCAGTGTGCCTGAACAGTAGAACAGGCCCGATCGGGCTCGGCTGTTTCCAGAGCCGCTTCTGCACACGTCGACAAGGAGCTCTTCGGGTGGTCTGAGCGCTGGATCCTTTCTACTGAGGAGGAAGAGGGAAGCCTCTTTAGGATCCAGAGCAATATAGGTAGCCTCCCACCACCACCAGAGAGCCGGGCAGTGACTCGCCACAAAATTCAGCCTTCCCTCACTCACTCCTCACTGTGCTGCCCATTGGAATAGTTCAGACCTCAGATCAGCAGTAACCCGGCTGCGGTAAATAGACAGCCAGGCAATACGGTGCACAGTGACAGTGCGTATACGTCAAATACAGGAAGTGGCCAGTAATGTCTGGTCTGTTCTCTGCTGATCTGAGGTCTGAAGTATGCCACAGGGCAGCACAGCGAGTGAGTGAGAGAGAAGCTGAACATTGTAGAGGCAGGACGGGACCAAAACAAGCCACAGGCGGGCAATTAAGTGGCAGGCAAACATGGTGTGAATCACCTGGCCAATAGCAAAGTACCACTGGTGGTACGCGTACCACAGGTTGAAAAGCCCTGTCCTAGAAGACAGCCAATAGGCTGCCTGCCACCAATAAGATGGAGTAGAGGATCCCTTCTTTAATTGGAGGGCCCTAGGCATTATGAGGGGGATCGCTGGACAAAGCAGGTGCTTCTGTAGGGCCTGACATGGGCGCCCCCATAGTGCGCACCCAGCACATGGGTAATTCACGGTTCCAGTGGGAACCCAAATTACTTCTCTCTCTGAGTTGCTAGGACTCGGAGGAGGAATAGCATTTTACGCCATCAGGCATTTGAGCGACAGCAGGATGAGCAGTGAATTTGCGCCATCATATCGCACAATTTTTGGGTCATATTCAGGTGGAATATAAGGACAATCTGAATTTGAACGCCAACACTACTGCGCATTATAAAGGCCAGTGTGTATATTTTATATATATTTGATTTATTGGCAGTGTCAGTACAAGTGATCTACATCCTCATAGACTGCTGTCATAGACAACAGTCTAAAACATCCCCTATTTGAGTGGTTACTTAGTGTGGCATTTTGGTATTCACTCCCTTCTTATGAGGATAGTGCACCAGTTGGAACTCTGCTGTCCCGTCCCTTTTTGCTTGTTGGAACATCTGGTGTAGAACACAGCACAGTCTTCTGTAAGTTTATGGAAGGTTATGAAAATGTTCCTCAATGACTCACCACAACCTGAATGGACAGAGGTATTCAGCTGAGAAAATGGAAACTTTGAAGTAGTCTGAGAGCTTCTGGAGTGGTAGTTTAAATAACTCAACAGGCAACATCTTGCCCCAACAACTGTGTAATTCCAGGACTTAATAGTCAGGATGATTAACCATATTCCATCATAACAATTTATTTGCCTTTGAACTTCAGAAGCTTCCACTGCACAAAGACTGTGACTGTTCTCTTTGCTGCTGCTGTCAATACATTTTACCTACATAGGTTTGGTTGGAATGTATGAGATCAACTGTTAATGAGGATAAAACTCTGGTCTGGTCAATTAAAGGTGCCCACTAGACTTGGCAGTCAAATCGGATGAAAATCTGTGCCGCCAAGAGCATGCCCACACGACGTTCCAATCAATTTTGGTCCAAAATTGGTCGCATGTATTGGTCGGACATGCTGCAAAATCTCAGGCCGATATGGTTGATGGGGTGCGTGGCGGTAACTGTGTGCGATATCGGGACAATATGTAAAATTTGCATCCCCCATCCCCCGCCGGTGCCCGTGCATAGATACTTTACCTGTTGGTGTCCGTCACTGGCTTCATCTCCACACTTTTCCTCTTACAAACGTGCCACGCGTGGTTGCTGGCATGTTGCACGTGGGCGTGTGTGAGACACATGCGCCCAAGTGCAATACTCCGGCAGCCACGTGCAGTGTGTGTGTGAGAGTTGTGGAGAGACAGCTGCTGACACTGACAGGTTAAGTATTCATGCACAGGCACCAGGGGTGGGGGGATACATCTTCATTTAGGGGACAGCGACCGGGGTGGGCAAGGCGGAGTCACCAGGACGATTCACAAAAGATTTTATGTTGAAATTGATCGTGAATCGGCCTGCGGTTTATGGTGGCCACAGATCTCTCTCTGATAAGTTCCAGTCGGAGAGCTGTGTCTCTTTGTCGATCGGCCTCCAAAATCACTAGATGTATGGGCACCTTAATTGCCTGCCTACCATGGGCCTGAGACTATGCTAGGGAAAGAAGATAGTTAGCTTCTCTGAGGGCCTGTTTCCACTACACGCAGATTCTGCATGCAGAAAACTGACTCCAATGAATGTCTATGGGCCTGTTTCCACTGAACGCAATTCTTCTGATGCAGATTTCCCATAGGCATTCATTGGAGTCAGTTTTCTGCATGCAGAATCTGCGTGTAGTGGAAACAGGCCCTGAGGGATGATTAGTGACGTGAATTGTTCAGTGTTCTCAATAAAGAGCTGAAGACAATATCAGCACTTTATTAATCAATCTCTCTTCTCTCTCTCCTCTATTCTCTCTTTTCTCTCTCCCTCTGTGTCTCTCATTACTGTACATGGTGAATGTAGAGGTTTCTCTTTAAAGGTTTCCATTGCACATGCTGCAAAGTAATCAACAATCTTGTTCTGAAGCAACAAATCAGGCTGACACATTCCGGGTGATGTGGCTTCAGAGCAGCTCTGAGGTCATTATCCAAACTGAGAAATTCTGCCCAGACAGCTCTGCCCTTGTGTGAATCATGCTTCTAGCCGAGCCAAGATTTGCTGAATCTGAACTCCGGGAGGCCAAGGCTCTCCAGTTTCCACAGCTCAGTCACTGGGAGTGTGTGTCTGTGTGTGTGTCTGTGTGTGTGTCCTGCTTACTCCATTCTGTGACAACACATTGACACAGCTCAGTCACTGGGAGTGTGTGTGTGTGTGTGTGTGTCTGTGTGTCTGTGTGTGTGTGTGTGTGTGTCTGTGTGTCTGTGTGTGTGTCCTGCTTACTCCATTCTGTGACAACACATTGGGCTCGATTCACCAAGCGGTGCAAAGTGTTAGCACCGTGGTGAAAAGGCCCTTATCACGCCTAAAGTCACTTTAGGCATGATAAGAAGAAACTCGCGCGAAGTTGCCGCGCGCGTACGCGCGTAAGTGCGCGCGCAACACCCGACGCTTCGCGCGAAGCTCCCATTAAGCCCTATGGGACTTTGCGCGCGCTCTCACGCGCGTACGCGCGGTAACTTCGCGCGAAGAGCAGGAAAAATCGGTGATAACTCAGTGGTGAAAAGGTCATCACGCCTAAAGTCTTTTAGGCGTGATAACTGGGTTATCACCGCTTTGTGAATCGAGGCCATTGACACAGCTCAGTCACTGGGAGTGTGTGTGTGTGTGTGTGTGTGTGTGTGTGTGTGTGTGTGTGTGTGTGTGTGTGTGTCTGTGTGTGTGTGTCTGTGTGTCTGTGTGTCTGTGTGTGTGTCCTGCTTACTCCATTCTGTGACAACACATTGACACAGCTCAGTCACTGGGAACGTGTGTGTGTGTGTGCTGCTTATTCCATTCTGCAACACACTGACACAGCTCAGTCACTGGGAGCTTGTGTGTGTGTGTGTGTGTGTGTGTGTGTGTGTGTGTGTGTGTGTGTGTGTGTGTTGTGAGAGAGAGAGAGCTGCTTATTCCATTCTGTAACACACTGACACAGCTCAGTCACTGGGAGTGTGTGTTTGTGTATATAAGAGAGCGAGTGCTGCATATCCAAATCCAAATCCAAAAAAGCTTTATTGGCAGGACCAAACACATTTAGCATTGCCAAAACAAAACAAAATATTAACATGGGGGGGGGGGGGGAGGGATTGTGGGAATAAGGGAAGGATATAGGTATAAAGTCCATAGGAGTGTGGAGGATGTAATGGGTATGGGGGGATGAGATATACAGAGACAATATTAAATAAGAGGTTTGCACACCCTGAGCATAGTATGAAGCAGATCTGCTGGGTGCTTGGTACAGTAAGACAGACCCGTGGGGAGGTCCTAAATAACAATGTAACTAGAAAAATACCAGCACACCAATTTTGCTTAGTGAATATATATATTGACAAAGGCAAAAATACATACAGCATTGGCAGAAAAAGTTGAAGCACACAGCATAGCAGTTAAACTGGAATGACTGAAACCTTATGCAATCCAGTGAGAGCACAAAACAGACGCAGGAAACATATGTACAAAGTTTAGGTTGCTAGACAAGTAGCAGCAAGTGATGTGTATAATATAGTATTGGCTAACAATCCAAAATGTACACACAGTTAACTGCACAGAAAATCACCCTGCATAATTTACAATGAGAAAAAAGCATCAGAGTTCAAAAAGAGCAAGTAGAGCTACAGGGATGCAGGGGATGCCAAGAAACAAAAAGTGCTCAGAGATCCATTTACCCTGACAGCGCTGTTTCGGAGTGAATACTCCTTCCTCAGAGGGTAGCCAGGTACTGCTGCAGTACCTGGCTACCCTCTGAGGAAGGAGTATTCACTCCGAAACAGCGCTGTCAGGGTAAATGGATCTCTGAGCACTTTTTGTTTCTTGGCATCCCCTGCATCCCTGTAGCTCTACTTGCTCTTTTTGAACTCTGATGCTTTTTTCTCATTGTAAATTATGCAGGGTGATTTTCTGTGCAGTTAACTGTGTGTACATTTTGGATTGTTAGCCAATACTATATTATACACATCACTTGCTGCTACTTGTCTAGCAACCTAAACTTTGTACATATGTTTCCTGCGTCTGTTTTGTGCTCTCACTGGATTGCATAAGGTTTCAGTCATTCCAGTTTAACTGCTATGCTGTGTGCTTCAACTTTTTCTGCCAGGGATGAGATATACAGTCCATAGGGGAGGGGAGTATGGGGTTGTACAGTCCATGATGCATCATGTTCCTCTCAGTTGGTGGCAGGCAGTGATATATCGGGCTGCTATTTGCACATATTCCATTCTGTAACACACTGACGTGTGTGTGTGTGTGTGTGTGTGTGTGTGTGTGTGTGTGTGTGTGTGTGTGTGTGTGTGTGTGTGTGTGTGTGTTGCTTACTCCATTCTGTGACAACGTGTGACACAGCTCAGTCACTGGCAGCACGTGAGTGTGTGAGAGAGTGCTGCTTATTCCATTCTGTAACACACTGACGCAACTCAGTCACTGGGAGCCTGTGTGTGAAATAGTGCTGCTTATTCCATTCTGTGACACCCTGACACAGCTCAGTCACTGGGAGCTGGTGTGTGGGACCAGCGGCGAGACGGAAGCTGTCGCCGACGTTCCTCCTCCCCCCGCCGGAAGCTCCATTTACCACAATGGAGGTTGCTGTCGCTAGTCCGCGTACTCACGCGGACTAGCGACAGTTGCGGGGGAGGTGCGGCGGCGACTGTCGCCATGCGATTGAAACTTTCAATCGCATGGCGACATGAGCGACGGGCGACAGTTCGGGGTGCGCGCGCGTGCGACGGCCCATACTCACGGGCGACCTGTCGCCGCAACACGCGCGCGCCGCGTGTTGCGGCGACATTTGTCCCTCGTGAGTATGGGCCATAAGAGAGAATGCTGCTTACTCTATTCTGTAACACATTGATGTGACCTTTTTTTTTTCTTTCATAGAACTCATCACTATCAAGCCTGCATCTATCTCTTGAGTAATCTCCAAATGGCAGCAGTGCCAGATCTGTTCAGAACAGGTTGTACAATTGGCTTTCCTGTCTCTAAATAACAGCGGCTGTCTGTGTGGCACGTAAACATGAGATTGCCACCCGATACCTGCAAACTTTGTTAGTGAAGTAGTAAACTATTTGCTATGGGAAATAAAACATTTACAAATGTTAATACACAATTATCTTCCCCTCCACAAACTTTATACCTCAAAATAAATAATCTAGCTAAATATGTAATTTGATTACAGAGGCCCAAATATTCACATGAAGCTGTGTGAAGAGTAACTTTTACTTTCTGCTGTACTGGCAGCTCAGTTTGAGGGCTCAAAGTGGTTTCATTGAAACCAAATTAGGGAAGGAATAATTCTGAGTTGTTTTAAATTTGATACAAAAATACAAATCTGTGTACCTTGGAAATAGACCTATCAAATGCATGAAAGCATGTCTGCTTTCTGTGTGCAGAGACAAGACAGTTGCTCTGTGTGCTCAGTGCCGTCTTGGGAGTGACCTTGTCTCAGAAGAGAGCACTTTTACTAAACACTTCTGTTTCAGGATCAGAATCCGCTTTATTTTGTCAAGTACACTGGTAGGGTTGTACCTGTAATTGGTTTGGGCTCATACAAGTTTGGCGAAGGTACAATGTAAACATACTGGTATGATACAATAAATACAAGTTAGGTACACAGTAAAAACAATATTTGAATAGACAGTAGTGCATTAATAGCACAGTAAAAGGACCAAGTGAGACAGGCAAAAAGGGCTCTGGAAAGGCCGTAATGTGAATTATAGCTATAGCACCACTCAGTAATTTGGATGCTGTCAAAAGACAGAGCCCAAATTACAATGAAAATAGTGTAATTTGGTTGCCTGCAATAGCTGGCAGTTAAATTATGTCTTACCTCTAAGTCCACGGCGGCCTGGAGGGGGAATAATAATGATAGCAGCAGGGACTTTTGCAGGAGCAGGGTGAGACTTTTTTGGCTTTGCCCTGCACCCAGATTTTCCGGCACCTTAATCACATGAACGCCCAAGGAGAGCCAATGGCTGCAGCTGCCATTCTCCGGCTCCTGCATCTGCATCCTGGTGTCATCAGCTGGGGGGAGGGGGGTAGGCAGAGTGCTGATGATCCTCTGTACAGCACATACAGTAGTGTAGACCTCAGCACAGCGGTAATGTTTCTTGGATAGAGTGATCTGTTTACTGATATTACTGTTGCTCTGTAAGCAGTATAATTAATAGGCACTCCTAATCAATGAAGAGTCAGCAGAATTGTTAGTCCCCATAGACGGTGCACTTGAGGACTTGCCGTATTTAATATGTCATGCTTTTATTACCTTGTAGCTGGTTACACACGCGGCAGAAAAATAATGCTGCTGGATTGTTTTATTTCCCATTGTAGGTATATTTCAGTCTCATCCATTTTAAAGGTTAATTAGGACTCTGCCCCATAGTGAAGGACACAGAGCAGGGTCATGTATTGACTGTTTCTGCTGCATTCCCCATTGCACAGTCAGAATACCAATCGTTCTGAATTGATGGAAGCGGCTGTGCGGAAGCAATTTCTATTTAGAATGGTCACAGGCTAATATCCTACAGACTGTTGTGTGGGAGATTGATGCAGGGGGCTCTGTGCTGATAACATGCTGGCTTCTGTGTGCTTAGAGCCTTGTCTGGCTGCTGGCAAGTATGATGTTCTGTCAGGTGATGCCTTAGCAATGGTTGTCTTCGTAATGGCGCTAATTTACGCTCTACTCCATATATTTAGACATCAATAAACAGTTCAATGTACACAGCATTCTCACTGTTTTCAGTGCGGCTTGTAAGAACAGTAAAGTGTATAGGTTAGTTTAGGAGCAATGTGGAAAATGAAACTAAAGGTGGCCCTTATGGTCATACGTTCCAGGCCTGTGGAGTCTGTACACAAATAATCCAATCTGTGTGTCACCAGATCGACCATCAGATAGACTCCTCTCATCTAACATGAGCAGAGAGGGATCTGTTGCCTGTCAACACATTTTAGCATGAAGTCTATTGTAAAGCACCACAGCCTGCCACTTCATCCACCCCACCCCTGGTGTCCATTGTTAAAGGTCCACTTGTCTTACAGCATCACTGTGAGTACCTATCATTACATGGACCAGTGTCACATGGAACAGGAGTTGGGGCGATGGACAGGTGAGCCTTGAACACTGAGCAGGTCATGGGGAGCAGGCCTGTGGAGTCGGTACAAAAATAATCCGACTCCAACTCCTCAGTTTATGAAACCACAGACTCGGACTCCTTATAGTTTGTTACCAGGGCTGCAGAGTTGGTACAAAAATCATCCAACTCCGACTCAAGCTCAGTTTATTGAAACCACCGACTCCAGGATTCCAAAATTGCTCTGACTCATAGCCCTGATGGGGAAGGACACATACACTTGGGGGGCCACCTGCAGGGCCCCCTCTGTCAGTTATCACGATATCGAACGCTGTTACCACCGTGCAGCTCCTTGCGACTGAGATTTTCCGCCATTCCCTATCGTTCCATGAAACTTATTTCAACCATAAAAAGTAGCACATATCGTTGTACAGGCTCCAGACAGAAGATGGACGTGTCCTGATAGCATTGCTGTTATGACACCGCCAATGCAACAGGCATGTCTGAATATGTACCTGGAACAGAAGCTGTATACTGTAGTAGGTCAGCTGATTTGAAAAGTACTCCTAGCCTAATACGCAGTTAATACACAGTGTGTTGCCATTACACCATCCTTCACATATGCTGACTTTGCACCATTGGTGTTGTGCTATCGTTGCTGTCAGTAAGTGCAGAAGTAGTCCTCACTTTCTGGTATTCCGTCAAGCCACAAACAGATGTCCTGGCTTGGAGGCAGCTTCATACTATCAAGTGGTTGCGGTTGTGCAGCTTGATGTTTTTTTCCCAGAACTAGTTGATGCAGGTTTCTGGAGAGCTTTAGTTTCTATGGTTGGAATTCTCGGTTAGGACATTCTCATCAGTGTTATGTACTTTGCCTTTTAGTCTGTTTTCAAGGCACTGAAATACGACGCCTGTAGAAAGTCTCATTCTCCTCCTGGGTTGAGCAATTTAATCATTTTTCCTTTAGTGCAGTTGGTTAGCCATCCTGTCTCCAGGAGGTGAATTAGGCTGCTTTTATACAGGGAATGTCATGCCCGTCTTGATGAGCTCTCTCTGGCATGATGTCATGCTACTCTTGGGTATGTGTTATGTCTCCTCAGCAGTGGAAGAATGTATTGGAGTCTGAGCTTTGCACGCTCATGCATGTAGAGAAGTGAGAGCAGGCAGGGAAACGTTCCCGCTGAACTAACTGTCTCTGATTGTTGCCTTATTCTTCAGCTCTGGAACATGCCAAAGTGCAGGTCATCCATGGCAATCATCCTCCAGGCCTGTTTTATTTTATTGTGATGTGGTTGTAGTGTGTTGTGCTTTAGGCACCCAGCATGTTCCTGGAATTCCAATGGAATGTTACAGGCCCACTTTCCATTATTTTCTGATAGTCTAGGAGTTCAGCTTTGTGATATGTGCACATGTGGGCATTGGGCTGAGTAGAGCTTCTATGTGGAAAACAAGGACTATGACCTCCTCTGGAAGGGTTGAGGATTAGTTTAGTCAATCCTGTCAGTGGCTGAATAGTACTGGTTAACGGCTCAGTAAGCCACTACCTATTTAGTAAGGAGACCTTGGGCAAGAATCCCTAGCACTGCTAATGTCTACTGAGCGCTCCTTAGTTTGAACAACACACTCCCTAACACTGCTATGCCTATAAAGTGCACCATAGTGGCTGCAGCTTTGTTGCTTTGAATCCACCAGGAGAAAAGCACAATATAAATGTTCTGTGTATAGCGCTTTTCTCCTGTCTGATTCAAAGCACTCAAGAGCTGCAGCCACTGGGTCGTGCTCAAGAGGCCACCCTGCAGTGTCTTGCCTTGAACTCCTTACTGAATAGGTACTGACCCTAGCCAGGATTAGAATCCTGGTCTCCCATGTCAAAGGTGGTGCCCTTTACCAGTACACTAGTATCTGGTATTTCTATTGCTGAGCTGCTTTGCACTGTATTATACAGATTACTGTGCCCAATTCTGCGCTGCCCTATTTAGTGTAAGAACAAAGTCTCACTAGAAAGCTGGCCATATACTATACAACTTTTTTTTTTCCGATCAGACATTAAATTATACAAAAATGACTAATTGGGCAAAAATTGTAGTGTTTTATTGTGTGTGTTTCTGATCGGCACCATGATCAACATCATTACTGACATCCCGATCAAAATACAGAAACGCAATTCTGGTTCGTGGTGATGCCGATTACAGGGTTATATAGTGTATGGCCAGTTTAAGTTGTTGCTGCTAATTGCAGCTTCTTAGATACTAAATAGCTGCTAATGATGTTATCCAGTGCGGTTCCTGACACCTGGACACACTGGAGTGCCAGCAGCTAATTGCTGCCAGATGTGACCATTCTTAGCATTTGTTTTGGGTAACATATTAGTGACTAGTTGTACACGGGACTTGGCAGAGGTGATTATTCGAGGTACAGATGTTCCCCAATATCAGTTGAAGCTCACCTGACCCGAGGGGGATAGGAGGGAAGACACTGCAAGCCTGCCTCTTCTTGTCTGAAAATTTGACTTCAGTCAAAAGTCAAATGTTTCAAGGAATGATATGGGGGGAGGGGGGGGGAGGAGTGGAGAACACACAGAAGTATGTGGATCCAGCATGAACATACCCCTGTGCTTACCTTAGATAGCTCTGTCTCACATCAGGTATACTCCTTGGCGGTATGATTCCTTCTGATTTTAGTGTCTAAAAGTGGTACAATTTTTTCATGTGCTTTAAGACCCTAAAATCCTGAAAAAATCCTACCAGCAGAAAGTCTGCAGCAGCCCCAGCACTCACCTCCCTGGGCTCCAGTGCTGCAGTTTTCCCTCCGTTCTCCAGGTAGCGCTGTAACCCTAAAGTGAGCTTGCTGGCTGTGGTCATGACGACAGACTGCAATCTCACCAGGGGAAAGCAGAGCCTCAGAGGATGACCGACGTGGGGCTCTCCCGGGAGGTGGGTTGAAACGCCCGCTGCGTGCATTGCTCTGCATAGGGCCTCCGGCAGCTACCCCAAATGTAGGTCGGGGTTACCACTCTGAGCTGCGGTTTTCTGCCTCAACCGTAACTAGGGGTTACCGCCAAGGAGGTTAAAAAGAGGGAAGCACACTGTTCCTCTCCTTACCCCTCCATCAGGCACTGCTACCTATAGAGAAAGTGCATGCTGCTTGGGTATACTAGAACGATGTTTCTGTACCAGGGCCATTTCTAGCATTTTTGTCAGGCATGTGGATGGATTAAAGGAGACACAAAGGGGCCAGACCTTGTAATGTCTGCTCTCCAGGGATTGGCGAGGCTGCTGCTCCTCCGGACACCAAACTTCCTGCTGCTGTAGTTGTTCGAGCACCCGTGCGAACGTGGCTTTATTGGGGGGGGGGGGAGTGGCTTCATTCAAGGGCAAGGCACTCCCCAAGACCAATGGCACTCCAGGCAGTGGCCTGGAATGCCTTTGGTCAAAAACAGCCCTGTTCTGTACAGTGCTTGTTCACTGCAGAGTCACCCTCAGGTACAAGATTGATCCTGAAAGTTGATCCGGAAAGTGTTTGTGTACTCTCTGTAAGTCCAGCGTGAGTCCGTGTGTACTCTCTGTAAGGCACGACAACTGTGCATGCCTAGAGTGAACAAACCATGAAGCCTGACAGTTTATCATTTTGGGGATTAAAGGCCCACACACTTAAATAAGCATTGTGAGCTTGTTAATCTTCATTGGGCCTTTCTGTGTACCTGCCCAGTGCAGAGAGCACAGCTGTTTTGCAAGTTTCAGTAATCAACCTTTCAGTTTACTAGGAGCCATTGACCCTGATACTGCCGGTTCCTGGAAAATTGGCAGGTTTGTGTTTTGAGACTACTTATTTGGTACACAAAAACGTGTGCTTCCTTGTGTGCTGTAAGAGCTTACTCTCCTGATATATTGTTTACCATTATAAAAGGGATTTATACAGAGCAGTGGCTTACTTCGGACTAAGTAAAGGTAACCATATAACAGGTAGATTGGTGACTCAAACACTTAAATTGGAAAAAACTGATCACACATGGTAGTATCTCATCTCAGTGAGATTTCTGCTTAGCTTGTGGTACAAAAAATTACTGGAGCCTGATCTGCTAGATTTGTACTGCTGGATGCTGTACTGTATAAAATGGTGCAGCTGTAAATTGATCCACCGCCCCATATATACAGTGAGGGGAATAATTATTTGATCCCCCCCCCCCCCCAACCAAGAAATGATCAGTCTAGAATTGTAATGGTAGGTTTGCTTTGGGTCTTACGGGAGAAAAGCACTTGACAAATTGTTATATGGAGTCCCAGACCAAGGGAGACTTGCATACAGTGAAGACGCCTGGGAGCATGAAATCTTGATCTTTTGATAGGGGATCAAATATTTATTTCACTCATTACAGTACCCATCAAGTGCTGAATTTGGGGCACTGGGGTTTTTGAGGGTTCTTTTTTGTTATCCTATCTGTAAAACCTACCTCACAGCTACAATAAATCTCCCATTAAAACTGTAGACTGGTCGTTTCTTGGCCAGAGGGCAAACAAGCGAAATCAGCAGGGGAGCAAATACTACTTTCACTCACTGTATATATGTACTGCCACTCCTAATCATGCAATAGCCCCAGTCCTGTAAACCTAGGGGATTGAATGAATCGCTCACGTGACCGTTTGGGGGCAGGGTACCATACAGATGCCTTCCTCTGCTATCGTAGAGTGAAGCATCGGTTTCTATGGCGAGGGGAGGATAAATGGCACATGGCTTTCTGCCAGAGGGGTAAAAAGAATAATGTGCTTGAGGGTCCTTGTTATTTACATACAGTGGGATGCGAACCTTTGGGCAACCTTGTTAATCGTCATTATTTTCCTGTATAAATCGTTGGTTGTTATGATAAAAAATGTCAGTTAAATATCATATAGGAGACACACACAGTGATATTTGAGAAGTGAAATTAAGTTTATTGGATTTACAGAAAGTGTGCAATAATTGTTTAAACAAAATTAGGCAGGTGCATAAATTTATTTATGAAATCAATATTTAGTAGATCCACCATTTGCAGAAATTACAACCTCTTGACGCTTTCTGTAGGTTCCAATGAGCGTCTGGATTCTGGTTGAAGGTATTTTGGACCATTCCTTTTAACAAAACATCTTTAGTTCATTCAGGTTTGATGGCCTCCAGTGTTCTCCCCAGGGCCAAACAGGTGGGCGCGCCGCCCGGGTAAGATCAATTACCGCCCGGCTGTCACCAATGCAGTCAGCCGCCCTGTCAGCCACCCCAGCGCATACAGTCACAATCAATGTCCGTGCACGCAGCCAGCCTGAAATGGCTGTCGGCTCAGCCTCGCACTATCACCGCAGCGTGTCCGGCTGTTACGACATGCCGGGATCTCTTGCAAACAAAACAAGCCGCGCTACTCCTGAATCAGTCTCTTTGCACGAGATCTCGCGCTTCCCAGCGAGCCCGTGCATTCATTGGCTCAATGCACGGGCTCGCTGGGAAGCGCGAGATCTCGTGCAAAGAGACTGATTCAGGAGTAGCGCGGCTTGTTTTGTTTGCAAGAGATCCCGGCATGTCGTAACAGCCGGACACGCTGCGGTGATAGTGCGAGGCTAAGCCGACAGCCATTTCAGGCTGGCTGCGTGCACGGACATTGATTGTGACTGTATGCGCTGGGGTGGCTGACAGGGCGGCTGACTGCATGTGCAGCATGATATTACCAGCGGTCAGGGTGTTGGGGGTGGCGTGGTGTGGTATTGAAGACAGTGTGCAGGGTCTATATATGATCATTATATATGGCCCCTGCACACTATCTGCAATACCCCACGAACACCCCCCCCCCCAAGGGGGAAATCGTGCATATGAAATAACATTCAGGAAATATAAAAAAAAATTAAAAAGTAAAAAAAAATGCTAAAAATATAACTAGAAGTGGTAAATGTACACCATGTAAAACAAAGGACAAGAGGGTTGATTCATCAAAGGATATAGTGCGAGCAATCTCCTGTTGCTCGTGCTAATAAATCAATGCAGCTTAATTTTGTTTCCATGCACAATACGCACTAGTGTGCGTAACTAAATAACGGCCGCAGCTAAGAAAAGCTGTGCGGTAGTGATGTATAAAGCTGTGCGGTAGTGATGTATAAAGCTGTGCGGTAGTGATGTATAAAGCTGTGCGGTAGTGATGTATAAAGCTGTGCGGTAGTGATGTATAAAGCTGTGCGGTAGTGATGTATAAAGCTGTGCGGTAGTGATGTATAAAGCTGTGCGGTAGTGATGTATAAAGCTGTGCGGTAGTGATGTATAAAGCTGTGCGGTAGTGATGTATAAAGCTGTGCGATAGTGATGTATAAAGCTGTGCGGTAGTGATGTATAAAGCTGTGCGGTAGTGATGTATAAAGCTGTGCGGTAGTGATGTATAAAGCTGTGCGGTAGTGATGTATAAAGCTGTGCGGTAGTGATGTATAAAGCTGTGCGGTAGTGATGTATAAAGCTGTGCGGTAGTGATGTATAAAGCTGTGCGGTAGTGATGTATAAAGCTGTGCGATAGTGATGTATAAAGCTGTGCGGTAGTGATGTATAAAGCTGTGCGGTAGTGATGTATAAAGCTGTGCGGTAGTGATGTATAAAGCTGTGCGGTAGTGATGTATAAAGCTGTGCGGTAGTGATGTATAAAGCTGTGCGGTAGTGATGTATAAAGCTGTGCGATAGTGATGTATAAAGCTGTGCGGTAGTGATGTATAAAGCTGTGCGGTAGTGATGTATAAAGCTGTGCGGTAGTGATGTATAAAGCTGTGCGGTAGTGATGTATAAAGCTGTGCGGTAGTGATGTATAAAGCTGTGCGGTAGTGATGTATAAAGCTGTGCGGTAGTGATGTATAAAGCTGTGCGATAGTGATGTATAAAGCTGTGCGGTAGTGATGTATAAAGCTGTGCGGTAGTGATGTATTGCTACCACGATACTTCACTAGTTCGGCCACTACTATGTTAAACACTACTGTGCACCTTTTGTAAGCAGCGGCTGTTTAGTTATGCACACTACACTAACACTAGAGTACATAATTGGTGCACATTAAATTTTCCACACCGCCAAATTTCCGTGTGCCGTGCCATCCCAACCCACCCGGCTACTTTTTTATGCCACCCGGCTGGAAAAAAATTCTGGGGAGAACACTGGCCTCCGAGCATGGACAGCTCTCTTTATCTCACACCACATATTTTCAATTATATTCAGGTCTGGGGACTGAGATGGCTATTCCAGAATGTTGTACTTGTTCCTCTGAATGAATGCCTTAGTGGATTTTGAGCAGTGTTTAGGGTCCTTGTCTTGTTGAAAGATCCAGCCCGACGCAGCTTCAGCTTTGTCACTGATTCCTGGACATTGGTCTCCAGAATCTGCTGATACTGAGTGGAATCCATGCGTCCCTCAACTTTGATAAGATTCCCTGTCCCTGCACTGGCCACACAGCCCCACAGCATGATGGAACCACCACCATATTTTACTGTAGGTAGCAGGTGTTTTTCTTGGATTGCTGTCTTGTTTTTCCTCCATGCATAACACGCCTCAGCGTCCTCCCTGCACTCCATATAGGTCCATGTGTGACCTCCTATTAGTAGCGTTCCAAACCTCGCTGCCGTCACTTCCTCCTGCAAGCCGGAAGGAGGAAGTGACGGCAGCGAGGCTTGGAATGCTACTAGGACGCATGGACCTATATGGAGCACAGGGTGGACGCTGATTTATGGGTAAATAACACTTTCATTCCCCGCCGCACACCTGCTGTAATTAAACCTCATTTGAATCGCTAGTAATCACTCGTGATTAAGGACGATGATCATCCCTGCCGGGAACTTGTGCAGCAACAGGATAAGCCATATATAGGCTGTATCCTGCACCCGAGTCTCCTGGCGGCCAATTCATATGTATACTCTCCCACCCCCCTCCGTCCCAGAGCTGGAACCCCTGACGTTTCACAGAGCTTGCTCGCATTGTGCAGACGGCTCATGCCTCTGCAGTACCAAGCTCAGTGGAAAAAGGTGAACCTTTAAGAGCTGAGCCAATGCGCAGTGTGGGGGAGCTTTGTCGACAAGGCCTTGTCACCAGGCTTGCGGGGGTCTCAATCTTGGAACGGTTTTCCTTTCAGGTTCACTTTAAGTTCCAGTTTGTTGGGAAACCTTTGTTGTGCTTCACATGTACAATACCTTTCCACATATGGGGCAACATTCTCGCTGTGGTAGACCACTAACCTTCACAGATCTATCTGTTTTCATATTTCCCTCTGCCTGTCACCTATAGAAAGTCCATTACCGGAAAATATTGTTTTTCTAGTAGAGCGTCTTTAAATACAGAGACCATAAAACTTGGGTACTTTTCGTATAGCCGAAATTGTTATTTTTATGTTTGGTGTTAGTCTTCTTCTCCAATAGTAAAATATTCCATTCTTCCGTAATGATCTGTGCAGGCAAGGCAGGGTACATGTTTGCAGAAGTACACAGCGCTGCAGACGCAGGACAAATGGAAGAGTCTTCAGTAAGCCTCTCCACTCATTGTGTCTGGCACGCTGGAGATTTGTCTCCTCTGTATCCAGGTGACCATGAAATGAAGCAGTGACACTGAAAATTGTGTTATGTCTGTATTGAAGGATTACGGTGACTCATCCTGCGTGATGGGCCTTGCTGGGCGAACGTTTTATAAAGGAGCAAAGGATAACCCTTTTATGAATCATACTTTTCATTAACTGCGCACTTGTCTTCATGCTTTTGCTGCCAGAGAGCCGTTTAACAGGAAACATCGTATTCCTGTAAGCACTATTTATATTTGTTAGGAACGGAAGACTTATGTACGGGGTCATACCGCACTGTGCCTGAATCTGGGAGAGATGAGTATCACTATAGCATACATGTCAAACTCTGGCTCGGGGGCCTAATCTGGCCCTCGGAGCCACCAAATTTGGCCCACAAGTAGTTTACCCACTTGTATTATATTTGGCCCACTAGGGAAGCTTTATTGGAGGTGAAGCCTTAGATCACCAGGAAAGCCATATGGGGAAGGGGAAAGTCCTAGACACCAGGGAGCTGTATAGGGCAGGGAGGGGGAAACTAGACACCACGGAGCTGTATGGGGTGGGAGGGGACCACTCTACTGTATAGTAGAGGGAGGAGGGCCACTCGACACCAGGGAACTGCATAGGTTAGAGAGGGGGGCCGTTAGACACCAGGGAACTTTATAAGGGAGGGAGGTTGGCCTGTAACTTGGTTCCCACTGTTCAGTTCCGGCCCTTTTTTTCCATGTTGTATTTGAGTTTGATACCCTTGCATCAGAAAGAACTTCACGCTTTGGCACGCATCGTTTATAATTGGTTAAATGCTACATCTGTTCTTCCTGTTAATAAAGTAAAAAGCATTATATCTAGGGAGGGAAAAATAAAGATAATATTGCTGATGTGGATTCCCCCACCACCACCACCACCACCACCACCACCTTTACTTGAGAGCTGATGTCACAGAAGTGAGTGGTTTGAAGTTCCGTGCTGGTCTTGTCCCCTACCCTCCACTAGACTTGCACATGCACCCTTCAACCCCATGTGACACTGTTATTCATACCTCCCAACTTTTTGAGATGAGATAAAGGGACACTTAAAGAAAACCTGAACTGAAAATTAAAAGTCAAAATAAGCATACACAAGTCATACTTACCTTCCATGTAGTCCACTCCTCAGTGTCTTTCTCCTGTCCCGCGTCCTATTTGTTCACTGTGATCAAGGGAATTTTCTGTCCTCCATTTTGAAAATGGCCATTACCCATAACAGCTTCCTGGTCAGCACACAGTTAAACTGTAACATCGCCCACTTGAGCCAAAGGGAAACATGGACATTGCCTGGTACATCAGTTTTCCTCTCAGCTATAACTGACAGCAACTGATATTTTACTGACAGCAACTGATATATTTCAGATCTGACAAAATATTGTCAGAACTGGAAGGGATTATTGTCAGAAGAAAATGGTGAGCTTCTGAGAGGAACTGATGGTAAGGTAATTATGCAATGTTTATTTGAAGTTACCTCATGTGTTTATTTTAAATATTTTTACTCAGTACAGGTTCTCTTTAAGCCACTCCCCTGCCTGTTACTACCCTCCTTAATGGTGTGAGATGTGGCCAAACATGCCCCCAGTGGATAATAAAACTAGTACTATGCAATTTTTTCACTAGAGATCTATTTTATGTAAAGCTAGATTTGTATTGCGGCCTGAAGACAAGAACCATCACTCAGGACATTGGTAGTTTGGGTCACCCTGAGCTGCTTGGTTACTCAGTCAGGACATCAGGACAGACTTTTCAACACTAATTTACATTTAACATAAGACCCCAAAGTCCTGAAACCACAATTGATTTCAGAGAAACCATCCTTGTTGGCCGCCTCCCTCAGCAAGATGCTATGGACTGCACTCTCGGTAACTGTATGTTGTATCTGTGAGGTTTGTGTGTGACTGCTTGTGCCAGCTGATGGATTTACCTGACCAAACAGGAAAGAAAGCTTTGTATTTGCTTGGGCAGAAGGAACACGCTTTGCATCTTTCCTCAAGCAAATAAGCAAGCAGTTAGTGTCACAGGGGTGCTTCCATCAATCCATGTCCAAACAAGTTCTGAATTCCTTAACCCCATCTCCATGTGGGGAATGACCTTTGTGAGGTGTTATCAGCAGCTTCCTCACCACACAGGACACTTCCCCTATTAGCAATCTAGACTTGCTTTGAACAAAAGGACTCCCATTATACGGTTGGTGCGTTTTGTGCAGAGCAATCAGTTGATGAGTACTGTAGACTGGATTTCATTAATTTCTTTTTTGTTGTTGTCTGATATCAAACCTACCCATTTCCTGTCCTCTCATCAACAAGAACATATTTTATAATCAATGTATTTCTTCAGATGAACCTTTCCATGCCTCATAAATACTGCCATCCTCTGCACAACCTGTACTAAATAACACAGGGCAACCAAAATCACTATCGGTACAGAAGAGATTGCCTATACTTGCTAAGTACAGTGATTGCTGCCCAATCTGACCAGTTGCAACTGAATGATAAATAATGTATATGTCCAGATGATTCCCCTGGATATCATTTCCCCAGAGTGGTGGAGGACTTGTTTGGTTCTTTTCAAAAGGAAGGAAAAGATTTTATGAACTGTTAACAAACTGTTAAAGGATGTGTACTTAAAGGGAACCTAAACTGAGTAAAATTATTTAATATAACCACCTGATGTACCTGCAAATGAATATTACATACTAACCTCACCGTCAGTTCCTCTCAGAAGCTAACTATTTTCTTCTTACAGTGATCCCTTCCGGTTCTGACAATATTTTGTCAGAACTGAAATATACCAGTTGCTGTCAGTTATATATCTGCAGCTGTCAGTTACAATTGAATGTGCAAGGTAATGTCCATGTTTCCCTATGGCTCAAGTGGGTGATATTACAGTTTAACAGTGTGCTGACCAGGAAGCTGCTATGGGGTAATGGCCATTTTTAAAATGGAGGACAGAGAATTCCATTGATCACAGTGGACAAACGGGACGTAGGAGAGGAGAAAGAGATTGAGGAGTAGACTACACAGGAGGTATGTATGACCTGTGTATGGTTATTTAGACTTTTTATTTTCAGTTCAGGTTCTCTTTAAGGTGAGGATTTTTTTTCCATCAGCCCCCGAACATGCATGTGGCCCCATAGCACGACCAACACCAAGACATGACCGAACTCATAACAAACCGTTTACAAGACTTGTATTTTCTGCGCACCAACCAACTGCATGACCAAATCATACTGCGCGTGGAAGCGAATGACTGCACGACATGGCCGCATTCAAAACAAGCACGTTGTTTAAACGTTGTAGTACGCATGTGGCCAACTGCACGATATCACCCCAACAATCGTATTAGTTGATCCAACCGTTGAATCATGAAAACTGCTTGTTATCGGTCGCTTGGCTAGTTGTTTGCCACACATACACAGGCCTGATTGTCGTTCAACAGACCAAATTCATACACAATCAGGCAGATTTGTGTATGGGCCTTAGATGAACAAGATTTGTCCTTCTGATGATACAGATCATAGGCTAATGTAATCACAAGATATCTAGATAATAATTTGTCTCAACAATACTTTTCTCCAGGTTTTCACATATTGGACAACCACGGGTGGGTTACTCTAAATAACAGAGAGGAAAAGAAATTGTCTGTTTTGGTTGTACCAGCCAACCAGATTCCAGCTTTAATTTTAGCAATGCAGATGAGATCACAGAGGGAATGCCATGAACTTTCCTCTAGTAAACTGCCACTGTATGCCTCAATATAGTAATAAAGCAACTGTAAAATCTGTACTAATGAACATGATGGGGCTTATTAATTAATGTGTCTGTGATTTAAAACGACATTGAAAAAGTGACAGCAGGAGGATAAAGACTTGTATCTGATTGATTTGGGACAATGCAATTTTAATTAGGATAGTTATCTAAAGCTTGCCTGTTGTGAATTGTTTCTGAATGAAGTTGGCATTTAAATGTTGTTGAGGAACCAGCAAGTCGCCCTTAAAGAGGAAATGTAGTGAAAATAACAATTAATAAAATTGTTTATTTATTTTTTTTTTTACAATATTTATTCATAGATTTAGTCAGTGTTTGGCCATTTAACAGTAAAATCTTTCCTCTCCCTGATTTACATTCTGAAATTTATCACACTTGCCGACCTCTTTAGTTCTGCCAGATGATCTGTGCAGAATGTTTGTTTACTGAAAGTTCTATACACAGAGAGAGATACTGCTTGCTTGGCAGTTGGAAAAAGCTGTTCCTTCCCACCATGCAACAAGGTTCACAGACAGAAACCTGTTTTTAAAGAGGAACTGTAATGGCTCCTGCGCAGGCGCTCTGACGGCTGTCGGCTCCGAAGTAGGTGGAAATACCTGATCGCCGTCGGGTCCGCTCTACTGCGCAGGCACAAGTCTCCGTCTACTTCGGAGCCGACAGCAGCCACAGCGCCCCCGCTGGAGCCTGCAAAGGTAAATATTGAAGTCACAGTCGGGTCTGTCGCCGGCTGTTCGGAGGGCTGCAGCGAGACCCGCGTGGGACAGAGGACGGTGTGGAAAGCCTCATTAGGATCCCGAGGCCTCCCCCACCCGAGGTGAGTACCCCCCAGGGGCGTTTTTTAATGTTACAGAGTCTCTTTAATTTTTACACTCCATTGACCATCTTCTACATTGCTGTCCAGGTGGTGCTGAAGGTGTTGCCACTGGCAACCCAGGTTTGTGAGTACATCGCTGTTACATAACATTTATTTCCACTATTTGAAGACTTACTTAACTATATTGGGCTCCTGTCGTTCTTCTGTGTCTTTTTTTACACCAAGGTCACTTGGTCCACTCCTCTCTAAAACGCAGACAGATTGCAGGTTTAATGCATGTCACTTGCAGCAGCTAGTGATAATGAGCCCCAAGCAGGGGTGTCGCAATAGACCCTGCAAGGGATGCAGCCACAGGAGGGCCCAGAAGCTACAGGGGGCCTCCTGAGAGACTGACAACTAAAGGCAAGGAGAGAAAAAAACTTTCTGCACTTTGCTCAATTGTTCTAATGACTGCATCTGCTCAGCCACTTATAACGAATCATACAAAGATTTGTAGACAGTCCCTATTCAGTGTGAGGGGAGGGGGGGGGGCATCCAAAGTTTTGCAGGGGGCCCAGTGATTTCTAGTTACGCCCCTGGCCCCAAGCATCATTTAATTGATTAAGACTATTACCATACAAGCAGAATACCAGTTTGCGATTCCCCTGCAGTCAGAGCCTTTGATTTTCAGGTGCGGTAAACCCCTCATCCCTGGTGCCAAATGCAGTAAGTTTTTGTTTTATTTCTATAACATTATTTAAAACTACTGCCATTCATTCTGTCTGAGGAGTAATTTTGAACACAGACTTTCGATAATGAGATTGCAGAGACTTGAAATGAATGATGGACAGGAGTCTGCTTCCATGGAGCGATCATCAATGTTGACATGCTGGACGCTGGCTTAAGTTTAGGGGAGTATAGAAAAGGTGATTGTTTAAAGTGGGATACAACTCTGAAACCTCATTCAATAAAAACGTGTTTTCCTACTTTTTATTACCCATATGGTTATCCTATTTGCTTTTGTGCACAAGTAATATTGTCTGTTTACAAATTACAAGCGTCCATCTGCTCTGAAAACTGCCATTGCATTTTATTGCATATCTGCTGTATTTACTGTATATATTAAAATCTATCTAGTGATCACGTCTCACCTCCCTCTGCTTCTCAGCTCAGTACAGCTCAGTTTCAGCACATTGCTGGCTGAATACTGAATGTATCTGGCAAGGGAATGTAAACAAAAGAAAATGTTATGGATGCGGTCAGAAGCTTTCCACTGAAGAACAGAGTGCTGTGTTTAGCTGTTTGAATGCTGTTCTGCTACAATTTTTTTAGTAGATTTTATGCTGTAAATAATCTTTTAGAACAAAGAGGGAGTGCTGTGTTTTATACCACTTTAACATATAGTATGACAGATGGTCTTCTGTTTCTAGAAGACTGCACATACTTTGATAAATCAGGGTCTCTGTGACAAGCCACTGATAGGTTTTAGGGTAGTGCAGCTATGC